>NW_005063753.1:0-891 GCF_000277835.1 Geospiza fortis | reverse complement strand
CCAAACCATCCTATGATTCAGTGAAGTCTCTACTTGTCTATAGCCAGAGCATCTTTGGGAGCATCTCCCATTTGGAGAATGGTCTCCTTTATTAATTAGAGGTCACTATTCTCTTCCCAAGAGCTGAACCTTCCCCTTTTGTCCTCATCAGCTGAGGGATTGAAAGAGAAAACCTGTCAGGCATTTCCCTCCAGACTGGCTTTTCTCCAGACCTCAAATTTTCTGCTTTTGACTTCTTTAAAAGAAGTAGAAGGTCATGTTAAATGAGCAGTGGTTTCAAGCCTGCCTGGGTCCTGACAGCTTTGGGAACTGAGCAACTGTTGGCTTTTGCAGTCTTTCAGATCTCCTCCATGAAGAGATGACTTTGTGGTGGCAGGTGATGCCAGGAAGGTGGATTTGCAGGGTTTGGATTGCCTGATCCAAACCATTCTTCAGGTCTCCCTGTAAAGAAAACAGGGTTAAAATAAATAGCAACCTTTGCAAAGCAGGTGTGAGTCCCTCAGCACAGTGGTTCTGCAAAGTGCTGAGCTTTCAGGATGCAAGGAATTTCTTGTGTAAACACACTGTATTATTTATGTGTTGTCAGTGTTGCTAACTTGAACTAGATATTAGCTGAAGACCTTCTAGCTGACTGCAGGATGGCTCAGGCTGAGTGAGGCACAGAGTGAGAAGGATGGAACAGACTGGGAAAGCAGTGATGTTTCTGTAGAAGCCTTTTCAGTGCTTTTGGAAAGGGAGGGCTTGAGTGAGAAGTGTCTGAGGTGATCAGGCACAGTGATCTTTGTTGGCTGTTAGAGGTGGCCACACTGACCCAAATGGCAGATCCACCAAGGCTTCTGAGCTTGGAGGGCTTTGTTCTCCAGGGAAATGAAAGATGTGTGGACAGGAGAT
>NW_005063752.1:0-891 GCF_000277835.1 Geospiza fortis | reverse complement strand
CTGTAAAATTATGTATTTGTTTTAAAAGAAAAAGTCCTGTTTGTGACTTCATTCTTTGATATAGAAATTGGGTTTCAGGGAATGAAAAACAATTGTAGTAAGAGCAGCTAATAACACACTCTTTATATATCCATAGGAAAAGCTACTATTTTTTACCCCACTTTTACAATAGATTCCATATTTTGCTACCACCACTTCTTCATGTCAGGAGCTTTTTCTTCTTGCTTGTGACTCAGTTTTGAGGTTTTGGAAACATCAGAGAACCCAGAGCACTAGAAGATCCAAAATGCTGTCTGAAATGGGCGTCAGAAATACTGCATTGTGTTTGTATGTCTTCATACTTTACTCTTTTTTGTATCACTCAACTTCTGTTTATATCCAAGCATATTTCCCAGTCTGAGTGTCCTAGCCTGTGCTGTAATCTATTTCACTCTCTGACAGTTGCCACATACTTTCATTTCATGTGATGTCGATGATTTTCCCTTGGATCCACAAAAAATACATTGAACTTCTTTTATGTGGTGACATCACTGAATTTAACTCAAGGCTCAAAAGGGCAAAAGGTTTCCTAATTATTTATTGTGCCTCTTGCTGAAACATTGACTAGAAAATATCTGCTTATCAATCTACTAAATGCTAGGAAATTGCATTTTTATGTGCTGTTAGTATGTAACCTTTTCACTGCTTCCCTGTGCCTTACATTCCTGATGTCTTTTTCAGATGATCTGAAAATGTCATAGATCAAACCTTTCAGTAAAGATGTAATACAGCACAAACCTCACTTGTTATGACCTTAAGACCTGATTTGTTTGAGCTGCATTATTTGTGTTTACAGAGCATGGCTTCCTAATCTGCATAGGGCAATATTTTTTTGTTTTGTTTTGTTTTTTT
>NW_005063751.1:0-891 GCF_000277835.1 Geospiza fortis | reverse complement strand
AGACACACAGACACACACAGACGCACAAATTTGCTTAGTTTTTATCTGGTGGCTTAGACTGAGCAAATATCTGTGAAGTGACGAATCAGCCTTAGTGCCTTAGCCCCACTGCAAGGAGACATCTGTGCTATCAGGGAGCTCTGTCCCCACAACTGCCTTTGGCCAGCTCAGAGTGCAGCCCATGGTCTGCACACCCAGGGCAAGGAAATGGTGATTAGCTGCAGCACAGCAGTCCTTCACTCTGCGACCACTGTACTTTACCTGAGGAGCTGACAGGGACAGCCTGTCTGGGTGGGATGATGAGTCCTTTTTACTTTCTGCCCAGCAGTGAAGAACATGTGATGCTCACATCCGTCTCCCCTCTGACTGGTCCAGTTCAGCCTTTGACAGGCCAGGACAAAAGGGCACCTCTTTGACATCCCTGGGAGCAAAATGTTACCACTTCATTCCTATCAGGGTTTAAATTGCAGCCTCAGAATTTGATTCATAAAGTGAACATTGAAGCCCTGCTTATATAATCCAGTGGGACCCTGGTCATGTTGTAGCCATTTATTTTGGATATGTTAAATGTCTGATACATTTTGTGGGTTTCTTAAAATGAAGTTTGGTTCCTTTCTATTTTGTTACTTGTTTTCCTCATACTGCTTAAGAAAGTGTTAAGTATCATTAAAACACACTTCCTAGCAATACTGTAGTTGGTAGTGTGAGAAGATGGTTTTGATACATGCAAAAACTAATTTACATGTTTTTAATTTATGCAAAAACTATTTTCCATCTCTTTGTATTAAAAAGAACTATTAATACATTGCAGCTTGCCTAAGAGCAAGATATGTAGGGGCCAAATTTTGAGCCTTTTATTTGATTCTATTTTTTTCCCTGCTGATTTTTTTT
>NW_005063750.1:0-891 GCF_000277835.1 Geospiza fortis | reverse complement strand
AAAAAAAAACCCAAAACCAATAGAAATTATTTTGTATGCATTTCATAATTAAATTGTGTAACTCACTGCCACAGGATATTGTAGAGAAAAAACCAAAATCTGGTTTATAAAAAAGCTCAATCTCATTGATAGAGAATATGTCATTGCAGATTAATGGTGGCTCAGAAATTCCTAGAACTGCTGTTTGTCAGGAGCTGGTAGGATATACCAGATAAAAATAGCTTCCCTTACAACCTGTTAATCCTCACCTGGGGGAATCACTGATTACAAACAGAGAAAGGATTGGACTCTGCCTACTTTTAATCTAGCCCAGGATTCTTATTTTTTTAATAACAATATTCTTACCTACTTTGGGGAAAAAAAAAACCAACTACAAGACCAAACTGCCATACATTTCTATGTAAACTAGAGAAGGTGTAGAAATAATGGGATATACTACTCCAAATTTCCAACCTAAGGAAAAAAGGGATTATCTCCCTCACTTTCCTATGTATTGGGATAATATCCATATCTTAATCAGCATCTCTGCTTCCCCCTCACTCTGACTTTGCCACAGACTCAATTGCTCCAAGCTGACAGCTTGCCTGGCAATGTAGGGACTGTAGGTCATGAACAAAAAATGTCCTGTTTATCAGTAATGATTCACAGCATGGCCTTAACCATCTCAGAAACCCCATCCAGCTCTAAAATACAAAAGCTGAATGACAAAACTAAAAACAGACAGTTTTCTTGCAGTTCTCTCACAAGCCAGGTTTTCTGCCTTCTTTCCCATCCACCCCAATCAGTATTTCCAGTTCCTCACAGTAAAGCAATTTGGGCCTCATGTGCCATGGCTGGTGAGCACTGGCTGGGCTCTTATGCCCAGGATGTATGATCCCATAAATGCCTCTT
>NW_005063749.1:0-891 GCF_000277835.1 Geospiza fortis | reverse complement strand
AATCCCAAATTCACCCCAAATTCACCTGCCAGCACTGGTGCTGCTGTGAGTGACCTAAAAACCCCAAAATTCACCCCAAAATTTACCCCAAAATCCACCCCAAAATTTACCCTGTCCCCAAAATGCCCCAAATTTCCCCCATCGTTGACCCCAAAATGCCCAAATTTGTCCCAAATCTGTCCCCAAATTGACCCCAAATGCCACAAGTTGTCCCCTAACTGACCCCAAAATGTCCCAAAATTGTCCCCCCAATTTGCCCCCAGTGTCCCCAAAATGTCCCAGATTTGCCCCAAATGTTCCCAGAACTGACCCCACCATTGTCCCCAAATGTCCCCAAATTTGCCCCAAAATGTCCCAAAATTGTCCCCAAATCCCCCAAAATGCCCCAAATTTGCCCCAAATTGTCCCAAAATTGATCCCAAAATGTCCCCAAATGTCCCTGAAATTTGACCCAAATTGTCCAAATTTTCCACAAAATGTCCCCAAAATGTCCCAAATTTGTCCCCAAATCAGTCCCTAAGCTGTGACAAAATTGCCCGAAATTGTCCCCAAATGTCCCCAAATTTGCCCCAAATTTTCCCCCAAAATGCCCCAAAATTGTCCCAAATGAACCCAAATCCCCCAAAATTGACCTGAAATTCTCCCAGCACTGTCCCTAAAAATGTCCCAAAATTCCCTCAAATGTCCCCAAATGTCCCCGTCCCCAAAATGTCCCAAAATGTCCCCAAATTGTCCCCAAATTGTCCCCAGTTTGTCCCTAAAATGTCCCCAAATGTCCCCAAATTTTCCACAAAATGTCCCCAAAAATGTCCCCAAAAATGTCCCCAAAAATGTCCCTAAACTGCCCCAAAATTGCCTCAAATTTCCCCAAAATGTCCCCAAAATTGTCCC
>NW_005063748.1:0-891 GCF_000277835.1 Geospiza fortis | reverse complement strand
TGGAATGTGTTTGGAGATTGTTTATTGTTTGGTTGTTTCATTGGTTTCTGGTGAGAGTGTTTTCACTCATTGGCCAATCAGTGCCAAGCTGTGTCGGGACTCTGGAAAGAGTCACGAGTTTTCATTATTATCTTTTTAGCATTCTGTAAGTATCCTTTCTGTATTCTTTAGTATAGTTTAGTATAGCATTCTTTAATATAATATACTATCTTAAAATAATAAATTAGCCTTCTGAGAACATGGAGTCAGATTCATCATTCCTTCCTTCATCTGGGGGAAACTCAAAAACAATATGACACCATCCATCTTGCTACTTTACTCCCAGGAGCTGGATTTCTCGAGCAGGTCCCTTAACTTTGTTCTTGATGGTGAAACTGGATTTCAGGAGAATCTGGATTATTTTCTCTCCTTTCTCAAACACATCTACTGCTGTGTTCTCCCACACAATAATGTCATCCATGTACTGCAGATGTTCTGGAGCCTCACCCTTTTCCAGTGCAGCCTGGATCACTCCATGGCAGATGGTAAGACTCTGCTTCCACCCCTGGGGCAGTCGATTCCAGATGTACTGCACTCTCCCCCACCTACTGAGGCTTGCATTCTGCTGCCAGAGGAATGGAGAAAAATGCGTTAGCAATGTCTATAGTGGCGTACCACTTTGCTGCCTGGGACTCCAGCTTATACTGCAGCTCCAACATGTCTGGCACAGCAGCACTCAGCAGCAGAGTCACTTCATTCAAGGCACGATAGTCCACAGTCAATCTCCATTCTCCTTCAGATTTATGCACAGGCCAAATGGGGCTGTTGAAGGGTGAGTGGGTCTTGCTGACCACCCCTTGGCACTCCAGGTCACCCATCATCTTTGGATGGTGTCCTGGTTTAGAGCAAATT
>NW_005063747.1:0-891 GCF_000277835.1 Geospiza fortis | reverse complement strand
AAGGAGAAAATCCACTGCAGCCTGAAACACGCATCTTTGGAATGGGAGGATGGAGAAGTTGTGCTTTAGATGGCTTTTTGTGGAGAATAAAAGCTCTTAACCAGCGTCCTGCGGACCACAGCTTGTAAAAGAGCATCCTGGTGTCTGGCTTTGGCAAGAGGCATCAAAACAGTACCCAGAGTGAAGTGTTTCAGACATTGTGTCCTATTTTGCCCTGCAAGGCACATGCAGGAAAAGACTTGCTTCTAATTCATATCTTTAATAAACACAAAGTGCAAAAAACAAAATGTATGCAAACCATGGGATTACAGTGTGTCACCTCTCCTTTAGTGCCTGTTTGTAAGCTGTCTGCCAATAGGCAAAGAAGAGTGAAAGATGCTTTAGAAATGTTATTCCAAATGTATTTTGGAAGGATGGGTCCAGAAAATGATTCTGTATCATTGTATCTGTGTCATGTGGGAGGAAACTTCGTGACTAGGTTTTGATGGCTTAAATGGGAGGAGAGGACACCTGCCCAAATTCCACCGGCTGCCAGTTTTTCTTTCTTTACGGCCTAAATCGGATTATTTAGGTTTCAATTTCCGTAATTTGTTTTTCTTTAACAATAATCTCTACACCTTAGGGAGCTCCCAGCACATGTGATTTGGGACTAGAAGATGAAGAGGTCCCTCAACCAATGGGCTACAAAATGAGGAGTGGGGAAACACCTGCACATCCCTGCTGGCAGAGGAATTTTGACAGGAGTGTTTCTTTTGGCAAGAACTGCTCCCTGGCTGGTGTTCCTGTGGAAGTGGAGTCCTTTGCTGATACCCTGATTGCTGCAGGGTGGGTTGAGAAGTTCAAAAGCAGGGCTAATAGCTTGAGCACATTGTCCTCCATCTCTTTTCCTTG
>NW_005063746.1:0-891 GCF_000277835.1 Geospiza fortis | reverse complement strand
CAATAGAACTCTTGTGCTATAATGACAGCATCATCCCAGAGTAGCTCAGGAACCTCCCTTCCAGAGGCAGGGGCCTCAGTCTGTTCTAGTGAGACAAGCAGCTCCCCTTCTGTTATTGGACTTCCCACTTTCTGAAGGAGAACTCTAGCTATTGCATGGAAAAAATTCCTTTGTCAGCCTGTAAATGGTACCTAAACTTATATTTTGACTGTTCCCACTTTGCTTGAGTTAAAGCACTCTGTCAAGGATAAAAATCTTGTTTTGATTGATTTGTATTTTTTTCATAACTCATAAAGTAAAAATGAGAACTATGAGCCACCATAACATTTCTACTCACCTGAAGGCAAATTTCTTCCTCTGGTAGATCAAGGTTTACATTCCAGAAATATACTTTATTTTCCATAGAATAAGAACAAATGAGAGTTAATGCAGACCTAAAGATTAAAATGAAAGGAAAATTAGTTAGGATTTGTATGTAATTCATGAGAAAATGTAGAATTGCCTTCTTATGCCAATAGCTTGGGTTGCATCAAAAAAAGAGTCAGAAAAACCGTCTGTGATCATGTTTAAACAGTAAAGATTCAGGGAGAAAAAGTAGGATTTTTATGGAAAGCGAAAAATAATTTTAAGAAATTCCAAAGCCTAAGACATTTTTAAAACTTAGTTGTTTTACTTTTGCTTTGTCTCTCCTCTTTGATTTGCATACAGAAAAAAATAATGGCCCCTAGGTTAGATGGGTAAAAGGAAGGTCTTGAGAGGATGTTACATTTCTTTTCAATGCAATTTTTGAAAAAGGTAATACTTTTATAGAATAAACATTAAAATTCAAACTTAAAAACATTTTTAAAACCTTTCAAGCTCTACTGCTCTGCAGTGGTTGATTAAAAAAAA
>NW_005063745.1:0-891 GCF_000277835.1 Geospiza fortis | reverse complement strand
GAGATGTCAATACACCCAAATCTCAACCGGGTGACAAAACCATTTCTAAAAAATATTCAAGACATACTCATCCAGTCATCCTTGCACATTTTGGACCTCCTCCATTATATGGAGTAGTACTAGATTGTCTGTTGAAAAGATGGGTAAGAAACGGACACAAGAGTACAGTATTGTCAGTTTATGCCACATAAAGGTTAAAGTAGTAATATTTCTTCTTTTTGCTTCATATTTCTTGAGAAAGATCAACTCACAGGATTGCACACTTCAAAATAATTGGCCAGTGTGAGTTGACAGATCTGATCAGAGCAGAAGGGTCGTTACCAGATGCAATGAGCCTGATCTTCTCTCTGAAAACAAAGATAACAGAGGACTTGCAAGGACAAGAAGTCACTTCCTCATCTCTGCGGATATTTTTTGAAGGAAGAGATTAAAAAAAAAGGTAAGACACTGACTTTAAAACTAACAAATCTTCCCAGAGTCTGCATCATTGACGTTCATTTACAATGGTTCTGTATTCATTTATTATTCTTGGTCAGGATCACAGTTACTTCTGGTTTTGCTATGCAATTGCTACTCCCACAGTTGAATTAGCTGACAATTAAGTAGGAATATTTTCCTTCCCTCATCCATGACTATATTACAAAACAGTGAGTTGTCATTCCTGGGAAAGTCATACCTGAACTGCATTTTATTCATCCATTCAAATTGACAGTGATTAATAATCATCCCACAAGGGGAAAATTTAATCCAAACAATCTCTTTCATGTTTACTCAGGAGAGTATTGTGTGCTGCTGTAAAACACTGAGGTTATGATGAATTCTAATAATTTGGTTTTCTCTTATCCCCAAGACTTGTCATCACTGCATTAAAAAAACAAAACAAAACAAAAC
>NW_005063744.1:0-891 GCF_000277835.1 Geospiza fortis | reverse complement strand
AAAAAAAATTAAAAAGAGAAATAGCAAGCAAGGGTTTTTTTTCTTTTTTTGTGTATGTGAATTCAGTTTTCCTCAAAATAGTCTCATATTTACTATAAGGTTGTTTTATGCTGCAGTACTCCTGAAATAAATCAAATCAGTCTTCATTCATAGCAATCAATGTATATGAATTAAACGTATAAGCAGAATGCTGCACCCTTTGTTCCAAAGAGATCCCAAACAAATTATTGTCATTGCTGTGACTGTGGAGATGTCATGCTTAGTCCTACATTACAATATTAATTCATTCATCTTTCTTGGTTTTGTCCTGATGTGAGAGTCCAATGATTACACTCACATTTTAGTCTAACCTGTCACTACCAATATTTATCCTGACATAAATGTTAAATAATTTGGCACCCAAAACATTTTTGACTGCCCATTTTCCAGTGGGAAGAACAGTATAGATCTCAACCTGAAGAATGCAGAGAAAAGAATGACATCCCAGAAGAGCAAACTAAAAAATGCAATAAGTTCTTGCCCAACTAGATAAATGCTTTTCCTAAATTTAAGTTTTTTGAATGTCCCTTGCTACATTCATCACTCTGCTATATATAGAGCTGCCTTGCAATGAGGCTTTCTTAGCTGGATGACCAGAAGGGTACAGCCATGCCCAGTAAAGCTTCACATATCAAAAATTCTGGTGATGACTGCAGTAAAACTTTGAAATCCAGTTGAATATATTTTACGCATATATCATATGGTGACAACAAAAGTTCTCATAAGGCATTGACATAAAAGCAGAGAACACAAAAAGTTGTTAATCTTAAGACTAAGCAGTCAGTGCCTGGCATCACAGTAAATCCATTGCTTTCCAGAAATGCTCATTTGTAGCAATGTATCTGAACAACT
>NW_005063743.1:0-891 GCF_000277835.1 Geospiza fortis | reverse complement strand
AAGAAAGTTAACTCTATCCCAGCCAAAGCCATCACACCTTTGATTTCAGCAGGGGATTTTCTCCGTTGTTTTGGGGATTCTGCTTTTTATGTTTATTACCAGTATTGTGCTCCTTTGGTAGCTTGCAAGACTTCTGATCTTGTAAAGTGTTGATGCTCACCAGGGCAAAGTACAATATTTTGCCCTCACATATGGTGAGGAGTGCTGTGAGGTGTAATAAGTTTGAGAAGTGGTTTAAAGTGCTTTGTGTTCTTACATGCTGGGAGAGAAGCATTTACATTTTATTTGCTTGCTGTTCCTGAGGGTTCTGCCTTCTGAAGAGTCTGATGGCAAGCAGAAATGACTGCTTCAGAACTCTCATCTCTTCTGTAGTTAGTATTTTACTGTAATGAATTAGGTGGTTGCTTGAACAGAGTGCATTACTTCCTGTTACCAGGAAGCAGAGCCATTGTAATGGAGTGCCAATATGGGCCAAGGAGAAAAGGATTTCAGCCCAAAAAAGCTGGTGAGCAGGAAAGCACCTCTAGCCAGCTGTACAAAGCCACTTGTCCAGCAAGGTAAGAATTATATATAAAGCTGTAAGAGTGACTGAGCATCCTAAGAAAGCATTCTTTCTGTGAGCCATGACAGAGCACTGGTTTGGGATGGTAGCTGATACTTACAGTAGCTCTTTTGCTTTATCTCCTTGATAACTTGAGGTTAACACTCATTTAGAGGTAAGGAGGAAATGCTGTCCTGTCTGACTGAATAAGGCTGAAATTTGATAGGTCCTCTGAATGCAAAGTAGCAGTACATCACTCTATGAAATACAAGTGGGATTCATTATCTACCTGAGCATTCACAAGTTATTGTGGTAATTCTTTTTGCTTCTAAAACTTTGTCATGTTATTT
>NW_005063742.1:0-891 GCF_000277835.1 Geospiza fortis | reverse complement strand
ACTGAACTGTCTTTACCTCAACCCATGTGTTTTTTCCCTTTTACTTCTCCAATTCTCTACCCCGAGAGGGGAAGGAGTGAGAGGCTGTGTGGGGTTTAAGTTACTGCCGGGGGTTAAACCACAACAACTTCTGAAGAAGTCAATTTAGAAACTGTTTGTGAAGTTGAAGAACAAATTATTCAGTTGTTTCTTCCTTCTCTTCTTACCTATCAGTTCTGTAAATTCAGTTTTAAGGTTTTATTTTATACATCAGTGACCACTAACTGCAGCACATCTGTCTGGTTGAGCCCTTGAGTCAGTTCAAAACCACACAACCTCAAACAAACTTTCTCTTTCTGGATAGCAAGCAGCTGCAATGGACAGTTTTCTTGTATAACCACGTCCCCAAGACTGGGGCTGCAAGGGTGCTATGGAAATTGACTCTCCAGTTCTAATCACCTGACGGCCCAGGCTGGGGACCACCCTGCAGTTCAGGATGCATCCTCCAAAGGAAACAAAGGGTGAAAAATGGAAAATGACAAGGTACACTCAGGGCTTATTAGAGTTGGAGATAAGGGCAATGCCAGAGAGTACAACCAAATCCAGCCCCATCATTTAGATGCACATTTTCCCTTGGGTTCTGCAGTTAGATGGGAAGAAAGGGAGGAAATTCAAGAACACACCCGCAGAAAGAACTACTAGTTTCTACAGTTCTTTGGTGGTATCATGTACCAGCTGTACCAGTTCTGCAATTCCCCTCTATATCACCTATGAAAGGTGATCTGCAGAGACATCTTGGCAACATCCCAGGTTTCATATAACTATCTTAAAAGTGTGTCATATTTGCATAGACATCAGAATTAAAAAAAGCATTACTGCTAGATGAGGGCCTATTCCTAGCAAGTAAAAAAA
>NW_005063741.1:0-892 GCF_000277835.1 Geospiza fortis | reverse complement strand
TTCATTCAAGTCATTTGGACTCCTTGGTGTTGGTATTTACATCAGCACCTAAACCTTCATCTTATTTACAAAGATAATTCTTATTATGCTAAGTTTTACCCAGGCAATTTCTGCAAGATGAGACCATCTAGACACGTTAGGTGCTTAGTTTACTAGACTATGTTAGACACCTAGAATTAGCATAAGTCCCAAGTACATTGCAGCATTTAATGCGTTTATCTCACAATATCCTTGTAAAGAAGAGGAATAACATTATCTCAGCTTTACAAAGTGAATCTGAAACACAGGATGAATACAGAACTTTTAAAACATATTAAGTACTCAGATCCTATAAGCACTGAGTGCCTGATTACTGTTAACAATCTGAGCATATGTGTTATACACACTAAGTCACTGAGAAACAATCTGTGACAAAAGTGATCTCAATCAGGAGCAGTAGTCATGAACTATAGTGAACTGTTACTGCTGCCTGTCTGTTTTTTCTGCTTTTGATGAGGTTTAACTGAAAAAAAGAAAACAAAACTCCACAAAAAAGCCCAAAGCAAAGAAAACCCACCAATTTCAAGCATACTACTTCCATGTCTAGTTGAAATATGACTATAGCATCTCTTTGTTACACGCATCAAGCTATTCAAAGTTTGCCAAAGAAATACTTCGTCACTTCTGCCTAGGATTACATAAAATTCTAAATATTCCAACATACACAAACTTTTAAAAAATGAGCTGAATTTTCTTCATGCTTTAATAATTAACTTTCACTGTACCAATACCAAGATGGAAAAGTAAAAAAAATGGGACTGGTTTGCTTGCTCTGCAGGATCAACTTGGTCTGATAGTTCATCCCTACCAGTCCTGCTCAACATCACAATCAGCTTTGAGATGTGATTTTTTT
>NW_005063740.1:0-892 GCF_000277835.1 Geospiza fortis | reverse complement strand
AGGGAGAAAGAAATACCGCTTGAAATGAAGCTACTGTGGAAAGTCTAAAGCATACTTTATGATACTCTTTTGCATGATTTTCTATGCCGTGTTTCTAGCTCTTTTGCATTCAGCTCCTGCACTTTTGCTAGATCTGTCTTCTGTATTCCAGCTTTTTCAGACACTGGTTATATCTTAATTTTGGGTTTATGACCCACAAGTGGTGTGAAATAGTGCCTGGTTTATTTGCTCATAGTTTGGCTTTTTCTGTCCATGAAAGAGCCAAATCTCACTGCTTTGGTGGAGGTTTGCTCTGCAGAGTGTTGCAGAATGGCTTTTCTCCTCTCTCTGAAGCTCTGGGGTGAGGCACTCTGAGCCAGGGAGTTCTATTCTAGGCAGTCTGAACTTGTAGCTGATTTATTATTAGCTTTTAGCTCTGGTTATTTTCATGCCTGGTGTCCACAGCTGTTGCCTTGGGGTTTGGGAGGGGGAAGTGGTCAGTTTGTTTGTTTGTTGTAGTGTTATTCCAGCCTGTTAGGCCACCCAAGAAATTTTTACAAACATCACTTTTTTTCCCCAGTCCTCCAGTATGTAACCAAATAAGTTTGCACTGTAAACCTTGCATGTGCTGGGAAAAAAGTCAAATTGTTTTTGCATTATTGAAATTTTGCGTAGCTGGAGCACTGCTACCTCTTTCTTCATCTCAGGATACACTTAACATGTGATTTCTTCTTGTGTGTTTGCACACTCATCATTATTATCATCATTTATTCATTATAATCTTCTTCCCCTTCTGGCTCAATCATGCAGTTGTCTGACATTTAAGATACTTAGATACGGAGATATCCTTAGATTCCTCCTACAATTTGTGTCCTTACTTCAGGTACCTGCAATCATGACAAGATTTTTTTTT
>NW_005063739.1:0-892 GCF_000277835.1 Geospiza fortis | reverse complement strand
GGGAAATTAAGGGAAAATATGGGGAGAAATTCAGGGGAAAATTGGGAAAACTTAGGGAAATATTCAGGAAAAATTTGGGAAATTGAAGAAAAAATGGAGGAAATGGAAGGAAAATACGGGGAAAAAATTGGGGGGAAATTCAGGGCAAATTTGGGAAAAATTCAGTGAAAACAGGGAAAATAATAGGAAAAATTAAGTTAGACACGGAGAAAAAATTGGGGAAAATTCAGGTGAAATGTGGAAAATTCATGAAAAATTTGGGAAATATTTGGGGGAAATGGGGGAAAAATACAGGAAAATCTGGAAAAAATTTTGGGGGAAAATTCAGAGAAAACATCTGGGAAAATTTGGGGAAAATTTGGGAAAAATGGGGAAAATTTGGGGGAAAAATCAGGTAAAAACAAGGAAAAAATTGGGGAAATTTCAGGTAAAAATGGGAGAAAATTTGGGAAAATTTTGGGGGGAGGGGGGAATAATTCAGGGAAAATTCAGGGAAAAATGTGGGGAAAATTCCAGAAAATATGGGGAGAAATTCAGGGAAAACTGGGGGGAAAGTGGGTGAAAATTTGGGGAATATTCAGGGAAAATTTGGAGGAATTTCAGGGAAAGTTGGGAAATATTTGGGAAAAATGGGGAAAATTTGGAAATATTCAGGGAAAATTCAGGGAAAATTGGGGGGAAAAGGAGGAAAATTCAGGGAAAATTTGGGAAATATCTGGGCAAGACAGGGGGAAAATTCAGGGAAATTGGGGGAAAATTTGGGGACAAACAGGGAGAAATTTAGGGAAAATGGAAGGGAAAAAATGGGGAAAATTTGCAGTAAAATGAAGGGAAATTCTGGGGAAAATCCTGGAAAAATCCAGAATAAATTTGTGAAAAAATCCTGGGGAAA
>NW_005063738.1:0-892 GCF_000277835.1 Geospiza fortis | reverse complement strand
TTGACCCTGATACAGTGGCCAGACAGACCTCACTAAAGATAAATTTCGTTACTCACACTTGGCCAGATATATGGAAAAATTTAGAAAATTTAGATGGTTAGCAAGAAACGAGATTAGAAGATCTTTAAAGAGAAGCACAGAAAGTATATGTGAAGAGAGATGAAGAGAAGGCCAAGGTGAAGGCCAGAGTAATGGTAACTGCCATTAGGGAAGGAAACCAACACGTAAAGATCAACCCATGTAAGGGAAGGGGACCCCAAATGCGAGAAGATAGACGTAGGAGGGATGCAGCTCTTTGGCACTAAACACAAAAAGGAGAATTTGGGAAACACGGGAACCTAGGACCAGTTTGCTTTTACTGTAAAGAGAATGGACATATCAGGAAAAATTGCCCCCCCCTAAAAAAAGGACCTGAGGGTCTATGAGACTGAAAAAAGGGGAAGTGGAAGACTAAGGGTGTCAGGGACTCTACCTCCTGGAGACAGAATACCATCAGGAGCCCTTGATAACTTTAAAAATAGGTCCCCAGGAGAAAGAATTTAAATTCTTAGTAGACATGAGGGCTGAAAGAACTTGTGTTTGTAAAATTCCAAAGGGGTATTAAAAGGGTCAAGATACTGTGCAAGTAGGAGGTGCAAAAAGGGAAGGGTTCAAAGCCTCATTTATAAAGCAAGTAAAGTTTGAAAGGACAAATAAAATAGGAATTGGGGATGTTTTATTAGTTCCAGAAGCAGGGTGCAATTTATTAGGATGTTATTTACAGGTACAGTTAAACACTGGAGTACTCCCAGAGGAAGGGAAAATAGTAGTTAAGCTTCTCTAATTAAGAGAAGAAGATGAGGAAGAAATTCATTAAAAAAAACCAAGGTAAATTAAAAATGAAACCTATAGT
>NW_005063737.1:0-892 GCF_000277835.1 Geospiza fortis | reverse complement strand
TTATTCTCATACTAAATCCAAAACCCAATGCTGTAGCAGCTAGCAGGAAGAAATGAACTGTACCCCAGCAAAAACCAGGACACTTTATTGTAGGAGCCAAAAGCTGCAGTTCAACCAAGCCACAAGTACACTACCTGTGTACACAGCACTTCCCAGCATTTCATCCATAGATTTAGGGAGAAGTTTTCCCAGCACATAAGCTTCTCACCTATTCTTTACTTCTGCCGGGGCTACCTACCTCCCTTTAGCAGAGTCTGCTCTGGCACCCACTTTGCTCTTATGTTACCAATCAAGAGGGTTGCAGTGCCTTAGCCATCATCAAGGCCCTTCTCTGACTGATAATAAACAGTTTTAAACAAAACTCTCAAACTTGGCCATCTATCTTTTAAGGCTTTTTTGCTCTTCATTGTTTTTTCATTTTCAGTTTCTCGCTGAGCATTAAAAGTGTCTCCCTACAGCTCTTGGAACTTCTACTATTTCTGACATTTCTATTCAGAAACTCCTACAGCAGTGTATTGCCACTCTTGGAAAACAGATGAAACCCCAGCTGAAGGAGGGTGAGGACAAAAGCCATCACTGGCACCGCCTGCACATCATTAGAGTTTCATTTGTTCTGCCACAAGATCTTCAAATGATTAGGGTCTGTTTCAACTATTCCAATAAAAGACATATTGTTTTGGAAGCAAGAAAGCCTCTTGAATTTTCACACTCTGAACAAAATTTGGTGAATGAGTGCTGATGGCTTCAGCATCTGGAGATTTCATTTTCCCACAGTATAGCATGCCTACGTGCATAAACAGACTGTTCCATCACCAAGCTCATTTACCTTTTCCCTGTGTAATCTGAGGACAATGTACTTACTCCCGATTAAATCAAACCTGGTTTTATTCCT
>NW_005063736.1:0-892 GCF_000277835.1 Geospiza fortis | reverse complement strand
GAGTCTGACTAATTAATAAGCTCATCACCCTCACTAACTTCACATGTCACAGTGCTCAAGAGGGGAAAGGGCTGGATGGACTGATGTTGTCAATTGTCAGTTGACATTGACCTCTTTGAAGCACCTACTCTGACAACCTCTCTTCTGACAGTCTCTGCCCAAAGAGCAGCATCAGGTGTGTTCTCCACAAACCAGCTTCATGTCTAGAATTCCAGCCACCTGTCACTCCAAGCTTTAAAAACCCAAACAAAACAACTGTTTGTGTTTTGATGGCAAGCCCTTGTTGACTACCAAGCACAGCAGGAAGAGATCAAATGCTCCTGATCTCTACAAAACAAGTCATTCATTGAAATTGTTCAGATACTCAACTGGTAGGAATGACTGCCACTCCAGGGAAGTCAGAAGGCCAGAACCCTGTTCATATTAAAAATAGATAGATCCTCAGAGTCCCCTGCTGACGTTTATCTGCTAGCAATCTAGAACAGTATTTTCTGACTAATCCTTCAAAGTCATTATTATTTTCAGCCTCAAACTCCCCACATCCACTGCTCCTGCTGGGATTTTGTAACTCACCCTAAGACTAATATACATGATTTATCTGCAAGAGCCTTTTCTCCTCTTGTCTGGTTCCTCAACAATTCAAGGCAGTACCCAAGACAAACACAAGGCTTTTCCTTTAGCTGGTCTGGGTAAGTACTGTCCTGTCATAAGTTTTTTATTTTAAGGCATTGGTCTAGCAGGAGGAATTGATATGGAAATGAGTGTCATTACCAGCGTAAACAATCTGTTACTTTCCATACAAGTCAGAGTGCTAAATCACCACTGGTCCACTACATTACCATCTGAATAGCAGGAGGTAGCTAATGGGCCATATGTTAAAAAGCAGGTTACC
>NW_005063735.1:0-892 GCF_000277835.1 Geospiza fortis | reverse complement strand
TTATTATTATTTATTATTAAATTGGTGTGTAGCTAATATGATAGTAAATGTAATGATTCACTCCATGTTGAGCCGTCCAGCTGTGCTAAGGACAGCTAGCTGGCATTTTTTCTTTACCTGTGTTTATATGAAAACATGAGCTGACTTTTTCTCCATGCCAGTGGTATTCCTTAACATGGGCATAGTAATTAATACACATGAGACATAAACCAGCTCACTCTTAGGGGTTTTGGAAATAAGTGGAGATAAGTATTTTTTTCTGTATACAACTTCAAGAGTAGTTGTATTTAATTTTTAACTTCTTAAGTTCAAAAGTCTAGACCTTGAATATGAATGAGATTTGGTCATTCATGCAAAGGATATGGGCTAGTGTATTCTCGTGAGTGAATGCTGTGCTGAAATTTTCCTTTGGAGCAGAAAGTTGCAGTTGCCATGCCAGTTGAAGAGTTCTTGAATGTGGTATTTGAATTGCATTAATTGGAAATGGTTTATTAAGCTCAACTGTTTCAATACTTCAGCCCTTGTTTTATCCATGTGCTGTGTCACGTGACTGTTGGAAAATTTAACTGGAAAGCTGCATAACATGTGAGCCTCCTAGTTTGGATTGCACTTAGCAGTGGAATGGCACAGAGTGCAGATCAATGGCTCTACAGTGGTAATAACTGACTTCTCATCTGTGAACGTAAACCTTGTAGATTGAGAAGACTCAAGCACCCCTGTTGATGTGCTTTCCCCAAGGCTGAAAAGGCCCCACTAGTCGTGGGAGTTGGGCTGAAGAAGAGAAACAAGTATTTGGGAAAGATTACTTGCAGACTTCAGTTCCTCTGGCTTTAGGCTGGTTTTCGGGCACTAGTTGTTTGACAGAACTTAATGGACTTCATTAAAGTAATAT
>NW_005063734.1:0-892 GCF_000277835.1 Geospiza fortis | reverse complement strand
GGCTTGGCAAATCCAAGCTTCAAAAGACCTGTATCTTGGCCAATAGATGTGGTCGGGTCTTATTTCCTTTTTTGTCCATTCTACCATATAATACTGAATCATCTTTATTTTATCCTTTTCCTTTGTACACAGATCAATATCCCAATTAGCTAGTTTAATCCCCAAAATACTATCTTGGGGTATGTCTGCTGGCACCTTTTTACTCCCTTTTTTCCTTGAACCCAACTTACTAGTTCCTTGTCCCATTTTCCCAGGATTTTACTTGTTTGTCCCTGGCCTCTGTTTCCCTGCTTCAACCCACTCCTCTGACAACTTGAACACCTCCCACCCTCCGCAACACAGAAAATCCTTCCTCTCCAATAATATAATACAATCTACCTCCCTCCAGAAAAAAAGTTAAACTTTAAATCACCAATCTATATAACATACACTTTCATTCATTCATGATCACTCTTTTTTTTGTTTTTATTTCTTTAATATGTCCTCTCACTCATTCTCACTCACAACAGGACAATACAATAATAAGGTACCTTTACTTTCAAGTCACTTGTTAATATCCACCCACGGGTATTGTCAAATCTCAAATCTTGTTGGCCAACCCCAGATTCCCTTCGGTATTGTATCCCACACTTCCTGTAGCCTCCTGAGTGTCCCAATCCCTCAATCTGGCAACTTTTTAGGGGCCCCTCCCTTTTGTCCCGTTTCCTAGTGGATTGTGCTAGGAAACCCTTGGCTCCCTTTCTCCAGGGGGTCCAACCCCTTCCCTGACACCCAGTCCCAGTCACTCCGGGGGATCATTCACTCCTTTTATCTCTTTCTTTGTTTCCTCGCAAAAATCTCAGAACCACAGCCCTCAGAGACTCCTCAATCACTTTGCAGGTCCAGAGTAGCC
>NW_005063733.1:0-892 GCF_000277835.1 Geospiza fortis | reverse complement strand
ATATTGGGACACAAGACAGATGATGGATTTTGGAACTGGTTGACATAAGAGATTTGATAACAGGATGCCTTGACAAAAGCAAATGGAAGTTTGACAATTAGACCTAGATTGCAAGAAGATTCAATCAGACAGGTTTACCAGCAAAAGAAAATTTCATTAAACTCTGCAAGCAGGAGATGTTGTTGTACACATAAGTTTGTGTATGTGATTTTAACCTAATCGTTGTAGTACACATTACTAGTCTCCCTAAAATAGCATTTAAGTGTTTGTTTGGCACAATAAAATTAGATTCTGATCACTGAATCATGTTGTCTGATATAGCAAGCACCATTTGTCATCTTATATATTGCCATATATATTTACAGTTCTATTATCATTATGGTGCAAGGGTTCCATATCCTCAGAGTCTCATACCTCCTTGATGTTTCCTGCAAGCAGCTCCTCCAAGCACTGACTCCTCCTGGACCTCACAAAAGCCATCTAACTCCTCTAACTTCTCTCTTCTCTTCCCCTCAGTCCACTCTTTTATACCACTTGTTCTTATTGGTTACAGGTGTTGCCTGTTATCATCCGGCCTGCTCCTAATCTTTAGTAATAGGGTCCAGCTGCAACTCGTTGGGGGATAAGATTACATTCTACATTACCCATACTGTGTCCTCCTACAGAATCAGTCTCCCCATCTCTCTCCATTGCCGACGTTATATTATTGAAGAGGAAGGATTTTCTGTGCTATGAAGGGTGGGAGGTGTTCAAGTTGTCAGAGGAGTGGGTTGGAGCAGGGAAACAGAAGACAGGGACAAACAAATAAAATCCCGGGAAAATGGGACAAGGAACTAATAAGTTAGGTTCAAAGAAAAAAGGGAACAAAAAGGTGCCAGCAGACATACCCCAA
>NW_005063732.1:0-893 GCF_000277835.1 Geospiza fortis | reverse complement strand
TTGGCCTCCATTTGGACTCTCTATCCCAGGAGCCAACTCTTGCTCACAGGAAGGCCACCCAGCAGTTTTGTTCTGGCAAAACCATAGCAAGCTCAGGTTTACATGAATAAAAATCTGTAAGATGCTATTCTTTCATGAGCCAGTACAAATCAGACTCTTAGTTGATGCCCCTGAATCTTCTCCCATTTTGTGAGCATACAGTCTGGGTTTTGACCATTCAAGGCATGTCAGGATGAGCACATCAAAAGATAAAAAGGGTTTAATGAAGACCTGGGTGATACAGAGTTAATGAAAGCTCAACAGAAGGGTAGCCACAACCAGAATTAGTGCTAGCAGTCTGCTTGATCACTTCTGGAGAGTGTGTTCAGGGTTAGGATTAGTGGCTAGCAGCATATAACTACAGTGAGGCTATTTGTGTAGTACTGGGCTTAGTTCACTTGGAAATGTGAAATCATAATTATTGGGCTCTTTTCAGTTTAGAGCAATGCAGAAGTGGTGCATCTTTTGAGTGTGTGGGAGGAGATTTGACTTCTTCTCTTTCTCTCTGGCTCTCTGTCCCACATGTCCTTTTCTACTTCCTGATACTAATGTGTGACAGTAAATAGTACTACAAGAATTATTCTTACCGAATAATTTTGTTGACATATTTCACCCTGAAAACTCTCCAAGCACATTGCTATTTCTCTTGAAGTTGTTTGAAAAATGTTACTAACTGTAAGCCACATGGTATGGTTTTCCTTCTTTATCTGGATGACTGGCTCTGTGATGATGACACTGATGGGACTGCTCAAATGGGTCAGAAATGTGAAGCATGTCAGGGTTTTTTTGCCAAATTTTCCTGAGTCATGGAATTTCCACCAGGTCAGACCTCATTCCTTTAGATAAAAAAAAAA
>NW_005063731.1:0-893 GCF_000277835.1 Geospiza fortis | reverse complement strand
GTACATCAGGAGCAAATATCAGATATTGTTTGAGCAGAAGTTGGTGCACTGACCTCTGTCCCTCCAGCCTTATGCAGTGATTTGTTGTCTTCTCCAGGTGTCACACAGACCATTACAATGCGGAGCTGGCACATTCAATAACAGCTGTGACATTCAAAAACAAGGCTGCTGTGCTGATGTTGTAAACCTGATCCCAACTCCTTAGAGATGCAAAAGACTTGCAATCTGAAGTAGAAATCTTGGGCTTAGTACCACCATTCTGTCATAATCAGGAAAACTTTAAATTGCACATTCTGTACGTTAAGAAAAAAATGTTTTACCTGTCCTTTCATCTTCTCATCATGGTGTAAATATGACCCGAAGATCCTGCCTGAGAGATTGCAGAGAGCAGTTTCAAGGACTGTTTTATTTTATCGGCTGAAAATTACTGTCTGTGTAATGGCTCAGGCAAAAAGCAATAAATCTGTCTCTGGATACTTGCCTGGCCTTCAGCTTTGCTAAAAGTATATGCTAAAAATCAAATTAGCTGAGAAACTTTATAGAAGTTGACTGCTGCCATTGCTGTACCTGTATGGAGAATTCCAGTGTTGCTAGACATTTCTGAAAAGCTTTATGCTCCTGAATGCATAATAGTGTAATCTCAGCACTACTTAAATAAGACCTGCTAAACCTCCAGAAGACAGATACTTGAGAAACTAGTGCATTTTAGTCCTTGTCACTTCTAGATGAACATGATTGGTATTGATATTCCTATTTGATGTAGCTGAAGCAGCTCAAACAATTATCAGATTTGTTTAGACAACAGGTTCGTATGGCGTAATCCCTTTAATGGGTCCATGAAGTCAACTGTCCATGGAGATGCCAAACAACAACTAAGGGCCTGATCCCCTTTT
>NW_005063730.1:0-893 GCF_000277835.1 Geospiza fortis | reverse complement strand
GGGAGCCTGTTCTAGTGCCCAGCCACCTTCTGGATGAAGAACTTTTCTTGATATCCAGCCTAAAGCTGTGACTGTGCTCAGTGTCTGTACCTGAGCTGCAGGTGCAGAGGACCACTTACAGTCACTGGGTTTTGTTCCTGTTCCTTCTTAGAGGGAGACAATTGACAGAAACAGGCAAAGTTTGGATCTGCTGATAATAATGTCATCCCCTAGACAATTGTTTTTGTTATTGCAAATTTTTCTTGACTCATTCCTTACCTGAGATTACAAGGTAAAGCCCAAACTGGCCACGTAGCAATTGGTAGAGTACATGGGGTTCTTAACTGCTTTCATTGAGAATATTCAGCCACCAGTCTGCAAACTCATTGTTTTCTTCCATGGAACAAAGGTCAGAATATGGGGGAAGAAAGAAAAGAAAAATCCCCAAGTCTCAGCCCACCTAACTTCTACAGTTACACAGCAGCCAAAAGGTACAAGGAGCAGTCAGGTACACCCAGCCTGTGCAGTTTCCAGTTTGCCATCCCCATTATATACACACACCCAGGGTTATTTCCACTGGGGCTTGCTTTCATGCTGATATTTTGTTTGCAATTTGCCCTTTATGTCAAACCAAAATAAACACCTCTAACTGTATGGAAAAAAGTCTGGTTTTCATGTGTGAAGGAAATGAGTTGTCTCTTTATCTAACAAGGCAAATTATGAAGGAGAAAACATTAGTAACTATAGCCAAATCCCATTGTCTAGACAGTAGTTTCTGCTGTATGAATTTGCTTATTTGCTTCTTTTGACACTTCTGTCTCCTGTGAATTACTGCAGTTCCTCATGCAATATCAATTTACCCCAAACCACCTTATGGATATTACCTTTATTTTCTAACTGCCACTTTTTTTTTT
>NW_005063729.1:0-893 GCF_000277835.1 Geospiza fortis | reverse complement strand
TTTGGGGTGAAATCCTGGGTTTTTGGGGTCAGGGCTGCTCGGGTGATCCCAGAATTGGGGTAAATCCTGGATTTTGGGGTTTGGGCAGCTCATTGATCCCAGAATTGGGGTAAATTTTGGGGTCTGGGCAGCTCAATGATCCCAGAATTGGGGTAAATCCTGGGAATTTAGGGTCTCAGCTGCTCAATGATCCCAGAATTGGGGTAAATCCCAGGATTTTGGGGTCTGGGCAGCTCATTGATCCCAGAATTGGGGTAAACGGCGATTTTTCGGGGGTTTTGCTGCTGGCCTCCCTCTCCCGATGATTACAGCTGAGTTCCCACCGATCCCACCGGGGCTCTGAGGACAAGTCCTGCAATGATGATGGGAGAGGCCTGGGCCAGCAGCCCCGGGGCTTTCGGGGATGTTTTGGGGATTTTTTTGGGATTTTTTTGGGGTGTGCATTGAGGGGATGCAGCTGGAAAAGGGACGGAATTTGTGGGGTCGGACTCCTGGAATCCCCAAATCTTCCCTGGAACCGCTTTGATCCAATTCCCACTGATCCCATCGAGTCAGTTATCCCACGGCTCTTTCACCCCAATTCCTGGCTGGGTTTCCCAGTTTTTGGGGTATTTCACACCAATTCCTGGCTGGTTTTCCCATTTCATGGCACTTTTTCCCATTTTATGGCTGGTTTTCCCACTTTATGGCTGTTTTTCCCACTTTATGTATGGCTGATTTTCCCATTTTTATGCCTGTTTTTCCCACTTTATGGCTGTTTCCCCCCAGTCCTGAGTCATTTTTCCAGTTTATGGATATTTCCCGAGTTCCTGGCTGTTTTCCCCATTTTTACATCCGTTTTTCCCATTTCATGCCTATTTCCCCCTAATTCCTGGCCATTTTCCCCATTTTAC
>NW_005063728.1:0-893 GCF_000277835.1 Geospiza fortis | reverse complement strand
AACCAATGACATTTTTTACATGTGCGGCCTTATTTTACACACACACACACCCTGCTCCTTCCAGGCATAGAATGAATTATGAAAGAGATAAACTGGAGCACTGTCATCTTCTAGAACGACAAAAAGATGATGAAAATAAATCAACCATTCCACAGGGTATCAGTGAGAATGAAAACCCATTGATTTTGGCAAGTTCTGCCACTATAGCTGTAAAGCACTGATTTGCTAAAGTAAACCAAAATGCTCTTTTTTTAGCCTTTGAATTATACGAGGTTCACAGTCTCACTTAAACACAAGACTGGAATTTGACACGTTCCTCTTTCCTATGATATCTTGTGGGAGAAATTCTTGGTGTTAAGAGCCAACATAATTTGCTAACCAGGATATTCTCACTCAGAAATTTACGTCTACTGGGTAGATTCAATTCTCCACCTTTGGAATTGTATGAAAAAGTAAGCACAGGATGACTATCAGCTACATGTCAATAGCTGAACTGACGCTTGCCAAAATAAATGTAACACAGTACTTTGACCACATACAATAGGTGTGCAGAGGGCACTCTAAGAGCTGGATAAGCATACAAAGATACTTGCCTGGATAACCACTTGATTCAAGAAGGTAGAAGAACTTGAAGCTTTAGAAGAACTTTCTAAACCATAGAAGCACTAAAATTCCATTTTAAAGTGTGTCATCATGGATTTTCTTATATTCATGTAGCGTATTGACCTTTTAACCCACATCAAGATTTAGGATCAACAATAAACTCTACAACACTTTGTGGCAAGTAGTTCCTCATGGTATCTTAAATCTGACTTGCTGTTTTAATCTGTGTTTCATTCTTATAAAGGAATGAGTAGACAGAATTACTTCCTCCATGTCTCCCATGATAAGAT
>NW_005063727.1:0-893 GCF_000277835.1 Geospiza fortis | reverse complement strand
TGTCACTGTTCCCTGGGAGAAGAGCCCAATGCCACCGGGCTCCACACTCCTTCCAATTCCTTCAGGAATCTTGGGGCTGTAAATCTTCCAGCTTCTCCCTACCCCATTCCTTGTTTGGGAAGTGGATGGGCTCTGGTTTGCCTCCAGGGAAGTGTTTGCTGAGGAGCAGCAGGTGCAGCCTCAGGGTGGTTTTGTTTTCAGTTTATTCCCAGGAGCAGGAAGCAGCTCGAGGTGGGCACAGCCCCTGTGTCCATGCTGCCCTTGTCCAGCAAGTCCCACCCTCCCCTGCAGCTCCAGGGGCAGTGACGCAGGGGAAGCAGCAGCCCTGGGAAGATTTCCTGTTGGATCCTGTGTACATTTGCCTTGGCAGAGCACAGCAGGGGCTTGGGGAGCAGCTGAGACAAACCCACAATGCCAAGGTCCTGCTTCTCCTCAGAATCCATAGGGATAAAGTGGTAACCCCAGCTGAGGCTGCTTCCTCTGCCCATGATGCTCAGTTTTTTCCAGGTGCTGCCTCTGCTTCCCCTTAGCTCAAGTTTCTAGGAAACCTCAGATTTCAAAGAAGTTCCTTCCCATATCCCTGTGCATGGGGCTGTTTCCTGTTATTCCAGCCCCTTGCAACCCTGTTCACCTGTAGCAGTAAATCCAAAAAGCCAGGATTTCACCCCTGAGCTCCATTGTGTAACCTCTCCTACCTGCACCCCCAGCAGCAGCCTGCAGGTTTATTTTGGGCCTGAGTCCTTGTTCCCACTGCTGCTTTTCCTTTCCCTGCTAATTCCTTTCCTTCCTGTGGTTTGTTTTTATTGCATTGTGGGGCCAGACTCTTTGGAGAGCACAACAATGGCTGCAGAGCCCCAGCTTGCACTCCAGCAGGGAGAAAGACAGGAAAAAAA
>NW_005063726.1:0-893 GCF_000277835.1 Geospiza fortis | reverse complement strand
TGCAAACTATTCTATGATTCTATGATTCCATGATGCATGCTGCTGTAACAAGGTGACCTGGGACTGTTGGGGTGGTAGCTGCATCCCAAGGACCCAAGGGCTTGTTCTTGTTTCTTCCACTGTGGCTAGAGAGGGGCTCATGCATAAAATCTCATTGTCTGAGAAGCAGACTGTGAGACAAAATAATTTCTGGTGATTGTGACTTTTTTTCTGCTTGTATAGTGCATAGAGTGAGTCAAAAGCAAAATCTGCTTAGTTCGCTTATGACTTGAATTGATGCACTGTAAGAACTCAGAACTGCTGAGTTCTGAAATCTCAGCAATCTATGTGACAGCACTGGGCCTCTCTCCATAGGAGGACACTGCTACCCAGAGAAGTGACTGAGTGACCATGTATTCACTGTAATGGTGGCAAGATTATGTAAAACAAATGCACCAGTCTGAGCATAAAACCATTCCATAAAATGTCCTCACCAACAGCAATGCAGTTTTGGTTTGTATTTGTCAACAGAACAGATTGTTTCCATCCCATTGTAGAGGGAACACTTGCTTCCAAGCAAATCTATTCCTAGTACATTTGGAGTGTAATTTGGCCATCACAGGGATTTTTTCATATTGCTGCTATTGCTGTTTGTATTCAAAGTGTCCCTCCAAGCTACAGATAAAATCATGGCCCCTCTGTGTAGTTGTGCTGCTTAGTTCTACGATAAGAGAGTTTTGCTTGTAATCTCCATTTAATATAGAGATGTGGAAAAGGGGTTATAATCAAACAAATGAAGTAACAGTGGAAGTGAGTTCATTCTGTATCTCCACAGGGCATGACTGGGAGGAGAGGAAAAGGGGTGACCATTTCACAGAGTCATAAAGTCAGTTAGGTTGGGAAAGACCTCTGAG
>NW_005063725.1:0-893 GCF_000277835.1 Geospiza fortis | reverse complement strand
CTCCTCAGACGTCTCTGCCCTACTAGCCCTACAGTTATCTCAAAATGCCTTGGGGAACTGTTTTACCTAAAACTATGGTCTTAAACTCATTACAGAATTTTTATCTAATGCAAACATCTTCAAGTGGATTTACAGAGGAACAAGAAAACTAAGTTACTAAGTTATGGTGCTACAGGACTAATACAAGAAGGGAATTTGGTGAGGTGGAGAATATAAATTCTTTGGTTAAGATGTCCATCCAGCTGAAAACATGGATTGGTACATTTCTATCATACTTCATTTACCACAAAGAAAGAGTTACTTCAAAATGCAGCTAAGCCTCTGCTTTACAAATAATATGCTAAGATCAAATTAATAGCCTGAAAACATGCTCTTCTTTTTAGTCAAACAAATAGAAAAGAAGTTGATGTTACTCACCACTGTATCCTAGGAACGTCACGTAGATGTAATAGCCAATTGCAATCAGCCATAATGTATTCCCAACAAAATACCCAATGACAGAATCAGATATGATGACATCTGCAAGAGATAACTGCTCTCAGCTGTTTTGATAGTGCACCATTTTGAAGCAGAGAGCTCAAAGTATTTAACTTACAGTTGATGAAGAACAGCTGGATAAAATGCAGAATGACTAGAAGAGGGTAGAAAGCATTCAGATGTACATCAAAGGCATATCCCCACTCCACATCATAATCTCTGTTCTGCTGCTTCACTAAGTACTTATTTGAAATGAACCTACATGAAAAAATATTTGAGACTGTTGTTAATATGAATCTATAAAGCTGACTGACAAAACATAAGTTTGATGTAGTAAGTCATATGTGATCCCAACGCTCCACCACAAAGTTTCTGCTATCTGGGAATAAAAGCATGCAAGAATCATGCAGACCAGA
>NW_005063724.1:0-893 GCF_000277835.1 Geospiza fortis | reverse complement strand
GGGGCTGGAATGGACCTTAAAGATCATTTAGTCCCAGCCTGCCTGCCATAGGCAAGGACAGTTCCCTCTAAACCAGGTTTCTCAAGGCCTTATCCAACCTGGATTTCATTATCCATTTCTTTGCATTACCCATTTCTCATGAAAGGTGTAATTTCTGTTGCAGGTTACAGCTACACATCCCAGTGGAGTGTTCCCCAGAGAAATTATTTTTCTCAAAACCAAATAGAGGTATTACAACAGACTTATATCAAAGCTATCAGACTCTGCTACTAAGTTGGAGCAGCTTTATGCTGACTTCCTGGTCTGGCTTCAAGGCACATCCTTTTGCTCAGGTGTCTGTGAATTACCATCCCTATCAGAGATGATGAAATGGCCTTAGATAACTCAAATAGAAATGGATTTGCTTCTTGACACAGCATTGATAGTGGTGTCAATTCATGTGAACTGTACGCCTCTGAGATCCGTATTTCTGTGTCAATTTTCCTGTGCTGTATTTATATTCAGTGAAGAGAAACAGAAATTCTTGTGGCCTAATTTATCTCATCTACTGAAATATTTCAGATGGATTGCTAAGATATTCCTTTTTCTGACCAGTTACTGTAAAAAGAGCATCTGTTCAGCAGCACATGCCTATACTCTATTTAGGTGAGAAGAATCTCACCTTAGTTGTCTGTCACTTGTTTCACTCTTCTTGCATACCAAGACCACATCATTATACTGGTCCTGAGTGTCTGAATGCTCCAGGCAGAATTCACTGATGCACTGGGGATTGAACAGCACAGAGGAATTTCATAGATGTGAAAGAGTTAAAATGACATTATGAGGTTGATATTGTGAGCTGATAAAGCAAAATAAAGCAAATAAAAGAGCAAAATTGCAGAGAGAGAGAGAGA
>NW_005063723.1:0-893 GCF_000277835.1 Geospiza fortis | reverse complement strand
GAGTTATCTTTTATCTGAGCTGAAATCCTGTTCTCTTTGAATATGACTGTTCTCTAACTGTTGCAAAGTCCTTGCTGTTTTGGCATTTTTCCTGGTGTTTTTATGATACTTGTTTTAACATACTGCCCATTTTTCGTTCTGGGACAGTGCTCAAAAATTTTCCCATAAATGCCACTTTAACTGAGTGAATGCTGCTTTTTATCACTGAATTGCTAAAGGCATTTCTGGTGTTTTTCCAGACCATTGCTTTAGTTTGTTGATGTTGAAACCAATTTCAGCACAGGCACAATGGGTTAACATTTCCCTGCTTGTTTGTGTAGTGATTGATTGTTTGTCCAGGTTGTGAGACCAACCTGTAGCAGGCAAAAGAATACAGACATTTTATAAGAGAGACACATAAAGATTTGCTCACATTTATGAGAGGAGCATTCTAGGGGACAGAGAGAGGAAAGAAACAGGAAAACAGAAAAACTATGGATGTTTTCTGATGAAATACAATGGAATGGGATTAACATGCATTTTCCCACTTCATGCCCTCCACAATTTTTCACTGTGAAACTTCTTGTTATATGGGAAAGGCTTCTTTCAAGGTGCCTTGATAAGGGGTGCCCAACTTTCAGTGCACTCAGCTGGGATACAGAGTTCAGGAGCCTTGAGGAGCAGGCAGTAGGAAAGGAGGCAGTGCACACCCATGTTATGCTATGAACAGAGTAGCACTGAACCATTGAATTACTCATTGCTATTCCTGCTTTTAAAAATGAGAACGAAATGGCAACAGTCTTCTCTTTGGTCCCTTTAATTTCATCTCCTTTCCACATTAGCTGGACTGAACAGTTATTGAGTCACAGAATGGCTTGGGTTGGAAGAAATCTTAAAGATCATCCAGTTCCAAC
>NW_005063722.1:0-893 GCF_000277835.1 Geospiza fortis | reverse complement strand
TCCCTTCCAACTCAAACCATTCTACAAATCTAATATATAGATTATCATAACATTTAGACGGGAGAACTGGTCCCACCCTCTCCTGGTAGTATCCATCTGTGCCAGAGTCAGAATGAGGACCACATGGATGGATGAACCTTGGCCTTCTAGCAGGATGCTTGCCTTGCAATTCCCATTGGCAGAGAGTCTTCACAGAGGAGGTGATGGGGCAGAAAGGTAGGATTAAAGTGTTTTAGGAAATAAGGACACTTCTGGGACAAGAGGGACCTGTGCAGACTATGCCATGGTTAAATGAGGTCAGGCTGTGCCTCTGAAAAGGCTGGGAGGGATATAAACAGATTGGAATGAACAAGGAAATGAGGCTGCCTGTGGTCCCTCTTGGCCAGCAATGCTCAGTGACAGAGCTAGGGAAAAGCAAACCCATGCTTTTACAGCAACACTTAGTGTTTAAAAATGAGGATGGAAGAATGAGCATTCCTGGACTCAAATGGGAACCCTGGCAGAGCAGTCATCCCAGGGACATGGTGGGAGGAGTAGGATCAGTGGGACATGGTGTTGCCAGGTTACCAATCTTACAGGAAAAGAAAGCAGGACATATTTGTGGGGGAGTGACGTTGTATTTGAAGGATAATATGAAGTGTAATGGCATAAAAATGTTCCAAGGAAAAAAGGCACATTGTGGAACCCCTAGTTAATGGTGGCATGGTGGGACTGTACTGACAAGCCCCTGATTAAGGACAGGGACTGATCATCATAACAGGACTGGGCAATGCAAGGTGAGAGGAGCTTCACTTGCAAAACAGAGAGCAAAAGGGGGTAGTTGTGCTGTTCCTCTATAGACTGGATTGATGCCTTGTCAGGGCAAGGTGTGGAGGTAAAAAGTTTGACATGAA
>NW_005063721.1:0-893 GCF_000277835.1 Geospiza fortis | reverse complement strand
AAAAAACAATCAAACAAACAAAAAAAATTAAGAAAGAGAATTAAATGTCTGTCAAATAAATAATCATATGCTTTTAGATCTTAGTGCTAACTTAGGAAATATTGAGAAACACTCCATGAGTGTATCAGATAATGTAATAAAGTTGATAATGAGAAGAAAATAAATTATATCTTTCAAAAGTACAGAACCATGTTTCTTCCATGAAAAATAATTCAAAAATGCAGGTAATAATTTTTAAAAGCTTAAAAGTTAATATTTACAATACTGACCAATATTGTACTCTTAAGGACTTGTGTTTTGAAGCTTTGCAATCAGCAGTAATTTAGTTTCAGTACATAAAATAATGAAAATATTATCTAAATTATTTTTCCATATGTAATTTAAATATACATTTAGAAAGGTACTTAATCCCTTCAAAATTAATGACAGGAGTATAACTGGGATGGTGTTTGGTACAAGAAGCAGCAACCTGTGTTAAGATTCCACAGCGGTGCTCGGGTGGGGAAAAATGAATTATCTCAGAAAAGTCCCATAAATCATCAGGTTGAGTGAGGTGCAGCTTAGATGGACTAGAATGTGTGTGAAGACCTGTCTGAAATTCTATGGACAGGTGTTTCTTGAAAGACTTGTCAGTGCTTGCTGAGCACTCCATCACTTATTGACAGCTCTGTGTCCTTCCTGAAAATGCGCTCTTTAGTCTATTTGTTAGGCTAGGAAGGGTAGGTTTTAAGTAATTAGTGAAAGGAGAAATTTCAGTACAAATTTTCTCTCCATGAGTATTCTAAATATAGGAATTTCATAAGGAAATAAAAATTTTGCTGTTATTGCTTTTTAAATTGATACTTTCCTAAGAGCTGTATTTTGACAATTCAAGGAATAAGTTCCAGGATGAT
>NW_005063720.1:0-893 GCF_000277835.1 Geospiza fortis | reverse complement strand
AAAAAAAAAAAAAAAACAACTCCACAATATCTAAGTCTTGTGACAGACACGGCCTTGTTTTCAGGCACAAAACCTAGCAGTGAAAGAATGCCTCCAATGTCTGATTGTCTCCAGACACAATCCTTGTATTTGTCCTCTGAGCAAATCCTGCATTGCTGGCTATATGACTCTGAGACCTCCAAGAAACATTTTGCTTATGGGCAGCTATTCCCAATGGTTTAAACAGACTGTTTCAGAATACACACATGTAGTTGGGATTGATGCGTTGATATATTGAGCTATCCTGTCTTTGAGACATGTGAAAGAAATGTATAGACTTTTTTACGTAACGATTTAACACTCACTTTACTAATAGATGAGTCCTCATTACCAGCCAAACTGAAGGAATCTTTGTGATTGTTCTAATTTCCCAGAAATTCTAAGTCTTGAGCAGCTGTCCTCAGGGCATTTGGGACTGAACTTTCTAATGTTACTTTGACTGCTTTCTCCTGTTGCTGCTTGCTAGAAAGAATAGCTCTTTAAAGTCAGTTTGTGCTGTCTCTTAGTGACTGCTTGCTTGGTTCATTCATGTGTGTGTGGTGAAGATGTATAATTGTGCTGTAATGGACCATTGTTTCAGGGAAATAGAAAAGTTAGTAAATTTAATTGCAGTCCCTAGATATTTAATGAAAGCAGCCTTTATGCTTTGCCAGATAGTAAGTTGTGCTTTAGAGTCCTTATATAGATTTTTTTATGGTACCTGTCAGGTGTAAATGCTATTCACAAAACAAAATCACAAGCTTGTCCATTTGAGATAGCATCATAAGGACTGTGGTGGGTTGATGTTGGCTGGATGTCAGGTGCCCACCATATCAGTCATTCACTCCTCCACCTCACCAGGACAAGAGAAAATG
>NW_005063719.1:0-894 GCF_000277835.1 Geospiza fortis | reverse complement strand
CACCAGCTTTGTCTTCCATTCTATTAGTTTTCCTTCTACCTTCTCCAATGTCTCCAAAGGTGTGGAAGATGGGAGAGTTTTATAACTTTTCACTAATCCAACACGTACTATCACACCAACCTAAAATTCTCCACTGTCAGTACTGGTTCCTTAAAAAAATGAACCATTAATATGTGTGAAAAAAGCAAAATTGTCATCCAAGGAACGGACTGCATGTAACAAAACCTGTTCGGTTGTGGAGGACAAAATTTTTTGACAGTTCCAAAGTCACCAAACTAAAAGAGTATTCTCAAGATAATTTAAGCAATGCTAAACGGATCATTTAGCAGAAAACTCTTAAATATGCATGGCATGTAATAGCATTTCGGAAGCAGTTTGTACTTTTATTTTTGAAAGATGTGTAAATTTGACCAGCGTTCCCTAAGGTGTAAATTTTAAGGCTCTGTTGAATTTTAATTGCTTACTAACAACATTATGTAATTCTCCAATTAATCTTCTCTCAAAACAAGCTTACCCATGAGATATTATTTCAAAGCCTATTTGTGCAAAATTGTTATTTTTGAAAATGAATATGTATTTGAATTCCTAGTTCGACTTTATATCTTCTATTTTTGAACAATGTGTTAAGCAGAAAATTTAACTGTTCAGTTTTGCAAATAAATGAAGCCCTTCTTGTAATTTAATTACATCAAACCTTTCTCTGGAAATTGTTGATGTACCAGAAGAAGGTTTGGGGCCAACATTAAGACAGCAGAATCTATAATCTATAATTGATATTCTATAATCTATAGTCTGTAATCTATAATCTCAAACTGGATGTATTCTTGGCATGTTTGCTAATTTATTTAAATAGTTTGCATGTGTACCACATATATGGGTGCTTGATACATCACA
>NW_005063718.1:0-894 GCF_000277835.1 Geospiza fortis | reverse complement strand
GACAGATGTGCTAGAATTTGAAGTGTCTGACTTGCTTGGCTTTGGCTGCAGCTGTTGTCATGGCTATTACTGCAGATGGCCATAATCATGGTTACTGCCAGCAGCTATCTGAGGTTAGAAACAAGAGCTTTTATACTTACAATGTGGAAAACTTTTTAAACTGGTAACTGGACTAGTGTAAGTTGAAAAAAATTAAGGTCCCTTGTCCCCTAAGATGATGCTTTTGAATTTATGAGAATCTAATTGTGGATTTGATGGAAAATAATTAAGGCTAGTAGGGTGGGTGATTAATGGACTGAATGCATATGAAATATGGAAATATGTAAATTGGGTTATTTAATAAATGTAGCATTTTAATGTATTGTGAATAAAAGCTGTTCCTAATTTTTGGAGTAATAGGAGGCATAAACAGAAACAATTACTCCTGTTTCCCTACCAGACTCCTTAAAATTCTCCCTTAAATGGATGCATTTCTCAGGTTGTTTGTGACAGTGTAACAAAGTCTCGAGTTTTGCATGACTGACTTCATTCACATATTTTTGGGTTCCAAAAATGTTACTGTGCTATAAAGCTGAAATTAGTTTTGTATTAAACACAGTGAGAAATAGGACTGGAACATAACACGAGAAAGAAATCTAATTTTATTGCTTCTTAAATGTAGTTATCTCACAAGAGCATTCTTCTGATTACCTGGAGTCATTTAGCACCATCTGTAGTGCCATGTGTAACATAGTTAAAGTGGTATAATAGGATAAACCCTGTTAGATTAAAAATGGCTGCGGAGCAAATGAGTACGTAATATTTTAGGAATTTAGGCATCTACCACGGAGAGGGGTTTTTATCTGCAGCTTTATTTTCCATAATCCTCCTTTCCCCGTTGGTCCCCTCAGTGCA
>NW_005063717.1:0-894 GCF_000277835.1 Geospiza fortis | reverse complement strand
CCTTAAGCTTAGCTTTCTGTATGAATGAGTTTTGTCAGTGCCAGCATTGTTGTCTTTTACCAAGAAGATTACTCCTCAAAGGCAAGTGGCCTTTTAATATTGCATTAGAAGTTGGGATTTTGTTTCACTCAAGACAAGCTGAAAAAGCAATTCTCTCTGTGGTGATGGCAACATGGTAATGCCATTTGAACTTATGATTGATTCCTATATAGCACCAAATTACCATGCTGAAGCAGTTTGCAATCAATGATATAGAGAAACTGGGTGTGTTTATGCCTATGGTTTCAATAACTGCTTCAATCTCTTCTTGTGCTCTCAAGTTCTTGCTAAAGGATGTAACATCTTGTTTGCACCTAAAAGGTTGGGGTTTCCCACATGTACCTTCCAAAGTCTTAACTGGATGAAAGTTAGTGCTTACACCAGAGTATCAGGTTTAACTAAGTTGCCGATTTTAGAGCCACTAAATCCTAATCTAGGGCACAAAGTTTGAGGTAAATATCCCTTAATGCCCCATACTCACCCATCACAATACTGTTTTATAAGGAGTCATAGGAGGCAAGGTGAGCATCAAGCAATATACAGTGACAACTTCCATCCTGGCAGCTTGGCTCACCTCAAAATGTCTGAAGGCTGTACCAAGTAGTTTCCTGAAAGGGTCACATTTATAAGAATTCAAAATGGTATTTAACCATAAGATTTCTGAATCTAACTTTGCCTTTGGCAGTTTGTTTATTTTATAAAAAACAAAACACAACAGCAACAAAATCCAAAGTGGAAGAACTTGATAAATAATTATTCTCAATGGCACATGCACCTTACCTAGAAGGATTAATGGGAAGGCAGAGTTTTACCCCAAAGACTTTAAAGGGAGGGAGACAATGAGGAAGCACTCAA
>NW_005063716.1:0-894 GCF_000277835.1 Geospiza fortis | reverse complement strand
GATTTTAAGAAAACCCTCCAGTCCCTGTGGGGGCATGGGTTTGCTTGTGTTTCAGCAGGTACGGAGTCTGGATAAATTTCCACAAAGAGTATGAGACACTATCAAATACAAGAAAATGCTGACCACTTCATAAGCAGAGAGGAGAACACACAGACGTGAATTGCAGGTAGATTCTGACTTGCACCTGACGTCTTGTGCTTCACCCACAGAAAATTGTGGACATTGGATTTCTTTATAAGTGTGAGAATCAGTAGGGTTGTAGAATTTTTGTTAGCTGATAGCTTAAGGGAAATATGGGGTTCAATCGAATGTTATACTTCTGCTTTTTTTGCCTTATTTGCTTTTAGTAGTGCAACTTTACCAGTTAGCCAGACTAGAACAAATGTTTGGGTGACTTTAACGAATGTTTCAGGTTTAGATACTTTGTGTTTATCTACTGCTACTCCAGAAAATCCATTCTCTCCTTGCTTGGTCAGTGTACCAGTAGAAATTTGGCTTATACCTGAAAAGATCAACAAAGCTATGTAAGACACCTTGCAATGGGCATTGTTGAACTTTCCAGGTCATATTAGCACTCATTTTCCCCCTCATAAGCCTTTTTCTTTGCATCAACGAGTGGAAGAGCTGCTTTGGCTATTAAATAAACCTGTAGAAGGCCTCACGGTTTTTACTGATACCAGTCAAACTTTTAAAGCAGCCCTTACTTGGCAAGGCAAAGACAAATAGCTCAGTGAAATCCTTGAAGTGAAGGGACACATCAGATACTGAAAGGATTGCTTGATAAACAAGAAACGAGGGACGATGGGCTGAGCCCACAGAATAGAGTGCTGAAAGCAATTCATGCTATGAATCATCTACGGTTAGTAAGTAATTGTAGTGAACTAATCAATCAGC
>NW_005063715.1:0-894 GCF_000277835.1 Geospiza fortis | reverse complement strand
TTTTTTTAGACTTACAAGTATTTCTCAGCATTTCATGTTTGTTTCCTTAAAGATGTTTTCCCATCTTGAAGCCTGCAAACGAGAAATTGTGTAAGTAAGACTATTTCCTTACACTTTTAATATAATTTTTTTTCCCTTTTCATGGGACAGAATTAATTCCTGCAGTCTCAGCCCTTCAGAATCATGACAATCTCAGCTGGGAATGCCACAGTAATGGTTAACAGCAGGAGTGTATGGACACAGTGCCACCCTCCCAGGGACTGCTCCACCTTTGTGGAGCCTCTGTCAGGACAAGGTGGTTGATCCAGGAGGAAGGTGGGATCACCTGTCCCAAACAGCATCCAAGCAAAATAAAAAACAGGAATTCAGATGTATTCCAGTAGGAAAACTGGGAAAGGAGCTGTTTTCTAAGCAAGGCCAGCAAAGCTTTTGCTCTGTTCCTCATCACTTGGCTGTTGCAAATAATCCTAACTGTGAGCAGTTCCCATTACTCTTATTTTCTGGAGCCTGCACTGATTTCCTCTCTCCTTAACAGAGAAATATTAGAAGTTCCTTTTGGCTTTATGTTGATCTCATTGACCACAAGGCTCAGTTAATTTGCTGCAGCATCTGCAAGGGTAAATGGAAAAAGAGAGAGAGCTTCAGCCTCCAAGGTCAGTAACATCCCCAGGATTCAGCTTCCAAGGGTGTCTCTGATGCACCTTGCAGAGTTGTGCTCTTGTCTGTGGCAGACACATAAATAGCAGATTTGGGTGGGGGTAAAAGAGTGTCAGGCTTTGTGCAAAATGCAACATCACTTTAACAAAAAGGAAAAGCACGAATGAGAATTACAGAACCCTGGAATGATTTAGATTGGAAGGAACCTTACAGACAATCTTGTTCCACCCCATGCCA
>NW_005063714.1:0-894 GCF_000277835.1 Geospiza fortis | reverse complement strand
CCAAATTATAGCTAAAAAAATGAAAGTTTTACCCTAAAAATGTTACAATTCTTCCCCAAATTCAGCCCAAAAATCCCCAATGATGGTTCTGGGAAATGGCCTGAATTTCCTTGTCAAAATCCCGAAATTTCCCTGCAAAAATCCCCAAAATTCCCACCAAAAATAATCCCCAAATTATAGCTAAAAAAATGAAAATTTTACCCTAAAAATGTTACAATTCTTCCCCAAATTCAGCCCAAAAATCCCCAGTGATGGTCCTGGCAAATGGCCTGAATTTCCTTCTAAAAATCCCCAAATTTCCCTGCAAAAATCTGAAAATTTCACTCTAAAAATACCAAAATTTATCACCAAAATTCCCCAAATTCAGCCCAAAAATCCAAAACTATAGTCCTGAAAAATTGCCTGAATTTCCCTGCAAAAAATCCCTAAATTCCTCCTAAAATTGGCAAAATTACAGCTAAAAAAATGAAAATTAAACCCTAAAAATACCAAAATTCCTCCCCAAAATCCCCCAAATTCATCCCCAAAAACCACCAAAATCCCAGCCCCAAAATGGCCAAATTCCCCTGCAAAAAAACCACAAAATTCCCCCCAAAAATGAGAAAATTCCACTCTACAACCACCAAAGATCTTGCCCAAAATTCCCCAAATTCAGCCCAAAACAATTCCCCTCAAATCCCAAATATTCCCCCCAAAAATGAGAAAATTCCACTCTACAACCACCAAAGATCTTGCCCAAAATTCCCCAAATTCAGCCCAAAACAATTCCCCTCAAATCCCAAATATTCCCCCCAAAAATCCCCAACATTTCAATTTTTATTCCCCAAAAAAATCCCAAATCTAATGCAAATACGGCCTCAAGAATTTCCATTTTTCTTCCCCCAAAATTCCAAA
>NW_005063713.1:0-894 GCF_000277835.1 Geospiza fortis | reverse complement strand
AAACCTTATAGTGGAGCTTGACTGTTAAGGGAGCAGTGGTGAATTAGACTTCTAAATGTAATTCTAAGTGATCTGGGATGCAGCTCTGAGATACAAGGAAAAGATGAGGGCACATGTGGATGATCCTATAAAGAGGTTTTTAAACTAATGTTGGGCAAAACCACAGTATTGCTGTTGTGAAATGGTTTCTATTCATGCTAGTTTTTCTTAATAATTTGTTGATAGAGACCAGATAACTGACCATGTGTTAGAAGGTTAAACCACAAAAAAATTCTGTTTGCATATCTAAATATCTGCTTCCTTTTAAGATTATAGAGCAAATTTTCACAGCTGCTATGGTTTAAAAATAAAATTCCATTGCAGACCTACGTCTCCTTACTCTAAAATATGAACATAGTTCAGAAAACACTTAAAGAGGAATTAACATTTCAGTTGAAGTTACAAACGTAATTTCCATCCTGTCACATTTTGGTGACCTTTTGTGACAGCTTGTCTCTATTGGAGGAGTGCATTCTTACTTACTGATTAAAGATGTCATTTGAAACCATTTTATTACCAGCAATAGTGAAATTAATCTTGACACTTAGAGACACTAGAAAAATAATTGCTGATTCACTGCATTAACTGTGTGTGTGAGAACTGTACAGTCAAGATGAGACCAAGTGCGTGCTGGTAGAAAAGATGTAAAAATACAGTAATGTGGCTAAGATCTTTCCTAAACATTTCTTCATCCAAGATAATGTAAAGAATGAATTTTCAAAGTTCAGAAGATGGGTATTGTAGGTCAGCTCTGCAATTGATTTCTAGCAATACCAAGTTTGTCACCTTTGATAAGAAGTACATTTTCTTCTTTCAGTGCATGTAGGTGAAGCCTTCTCAGAGTGGGTTTTGGCA
>NW_005063712.1:0-894 GCF_000277835.1 Geospiza fortis | reverse complement strand
CAGTTTTAGCTATTTCCACAAACTTATTTATTTTCGGTTAGTTACAAAAATAAAAGCATCCTGTACATGGTCTTTTTAAAATATTTTGCAAAAGCCTAAACTACAATATATGTTTATCACACTACTATTTATATAAGTTACACGGTGCATACAAAAGCTGACAGATTACACTATATTAACGCAGTTAAAAGGGGTTACAAATAGTACTATATTAAAATTGTGATCAATAATAACTTGTAAAAACCAATATATAAATGCAAAAGCCAATAACTATATTGCCATTTATAACAATCTGTCCCCCTTGTAAAGTGGGGGAGTTAAGCTCTTGTGAAGTCAGTAGGTTTGTGTTCCATTTGATAGTTAAGGAAACTTGTTTCATCTTGAGCTTGTGGGAAATACTTAATTTGTCCCAACCTTACTGTCTTTACAAATGCAAATTTTTCATGTTGAAAAAGAACATTTTTGGCTTTTGTTAAAACTTACTTTGTATTTTCACTAAGCTGTAGATTTTTACATGACTTTTTATTAGAGACATTTAAGGTTAATTGTGAGAAAGGAAGCCCACTCCTCAGTTAAAATTTAAAGAAAATTTCGTAAGAGACAATAGGGAACAAAGTCAATAAAGCAAAAAGAACAATGCCCGGTGCTTAGCCGCAGCCAGAGGCACATCAGTTGACACAGCAACACTCCTTATATACCCTGGGTATTGCATCAGCCTAATACATATTTACAAATGGTTATATATATATCCAAACATTTTAACATAGTTCCTCCTCCTTCCTGCCTTTTTGGAGCATGTGCAGTTGTCCTAGTTGTGCTCATTTGTTACTTTTTGATACATTCAACAGGTTTTGATTCCTTTATCGGTGTGGTGGTTTCAGTTCAAAACCAGGC
>NW_005063711.1:0-894 GCF_000277835.1 Geospiza fortis | reverse complement strand
TTTTTTTTAAAAAGTAACTAAGTGTTTTGGATGATTGAGTGGCTGCATGTTTAAATGGTATAAATTCAAGTTATGCTTCAGGACATACAAGACCAAGAGCACACCCATTATTGCAGCACAGCATTTTTTATACTGGCACCAAAATCTGTACAGAGAAAAAGTCACAGCTGTAGCAATGCTTTCTGTTGGGAACTATACCAACTGAGCAAGAGATGTTGGTTTGTACTCCAGTCTATTCATGACATATGGTCTGGAAACTGCCAAGTTTGTGTCTGGATCTCCAAGAGGACTCCACAGCCTTCAGTTTTTAGACATGCCATTTAAGACCAATGGAGCAGATGTAGCACAGACATGAATTGTATGTATAGAATAAAGATGAAAAGATGACAATCCATTGAATTTTGCTGGATAAGTTGTTAGATCTCTCCCCTCGCAGCCCTTACTTACTAATACTTCTGCAGTGTGCATTCTACAGAATTACCTTTACACAACCTTTTTTCTCTGTTAATCAATGTTTGCACAGTTTATATGGAAAATTATTCTTTTTTCCTAACAATCTTAGAAATGCACATTACTTGCTCCCTTTGAGCCACAAGTCTTTTGTCTCCATGCTGTGTGCACATATCTTAGATACCTCTGCCTGCTTTTGAGTGGACTATATTAGGCTCATAAGCACTAAAAAAATGTAACGTGACATTTGAAACTGAAACACATTTGTATTTAATGTAAATTCATCCTCAGGTTGGGTTATTATTTCAACTTTTTTTTTTGAGAGGTTTTTTTTTCAGCTTTTTTCCTAACTGCAATAATTGCTTCTGACAGGTATTTCTGCTACTGTTTGACCCTTTTCAATTCATAAAGAACTCTAGGGATATCTGAAATGCACAAAAAAAA
>NW_005063710.1:0-894 GCF_000277835.1 Geospiza fortis | reverse complement strand
GCAAGACATTTGGTGACTCCTTCCTGTTGGCACTTCTGGTACAGAACTTCCTCTGTATTTCTGCTAGAGAACTTCTACTGTTCCATGCTGTTGCTGTGGGAGTTTACAAGGTTTAAGGCTTTTTGATCACCTCTCCATAGCTCTCCAGAGAGCTCCTTTCTCTACCAAGTGGAAGCTCCAAGGACACAGGCTCTGAACTGGCTTACCAGTCCTAGGTGCACCAGTACAATGACACCTTTAGGGCAACCTTAATTCTGGGCACTAAACCTTGCTTCCAAGTAGGAGAACTGGCAAAAGTCATTTGGAATAATGAGATTAATGATTTATGTGTAAAGGATGAGGAATTAAATATAGTGTAAATAAGCTGGAAGTAGAGCAAAGCATTGTGATAACCTCTCAAATTACCTGAAGGTCATGAACGCTGAGCAGCTATGCCATACAGGGCGGGTTCAAACACTGGCTGAGGTCACCTAGAGATGTACTTATGCTCAACTGTACAAGGCCTTGAGCAATCTGCTATCACCTGATCTTCTGCAAGCAGAAGGTTGGACTAAATGAGCTCTAGAAGTCCCTTGCAACCAACAAGATTGTGTGATTTGAAAAATTATGATGATTATTTGGGTCAGTATGTTAACTTTCAGACTTATATACCTTGCTGAATGTGTACAGTGCACTAAAAAGTTGTAATTTTTTTCAAGGTATTCTCTCAGACAGTGACACTGGTTTTTAATAGGTCCTGAAATAACGTGAAGTTCCAGAGGGAGAGGAACAAGAAATTTTAGATAAAACACATAAACATCCCAGACAACATTAAGCTCTTCAGCACTGTCATCCTACAATTGAACCAAATTAAATGTAGAGCATGACAGCACAATTAATTCTAATTAAACATTT
>NW_005063709.1:0-894 GCF_000277835.1 Geospiza fortis | reverse complement strand
TAAAAGGTAATGGGGCAGCATCCTTAAGAACCACAAATAAAGAAAGACAAGGAATGGAGGGCAAGACCAGGTTGGCCCCTTTGTTCATTTCCAGGAAGATTCCATAGCTCTGCTGTGGGTAGCAACCCCATAGGCATGGTAAGGTAGGGGCAAAAAAAGCCATACCAGACCTCTATTATTCCTCAATTGTCTTCTAATACAAATGGAGTAGGAAAGACATTCTGTGCTGTTCTTGTGAGCCAGCAAAGTCCTCCTGAAGATAAAGGGAAGCCCCGTATCTCTCCTGAGGAAGACACCAAGGTTGTCACCGTGGAGACGTGATGAAGGAAAGAAAGTTAAAAGATATGGACTCTAGCTGGCTTACAGAATGACGTGGCTCCTTGATCACCCACTGAGAACTTTGTTTCTTTCTTATAACCAATGGGCAGTGAATGGGTATGTTAAGTGAATGTAAATATCGTGACAAAGTATGAAAGCAACATGTTGCTATAATAAATCTCTCTTGCACCCTTCTGATGGAGTCGTGGTACTTTGTGCTGTGTAGTGCTCTATAACGACAAAAAGGGACTGGAGGGCAAGATTGGATTGGCCTTTGTACTCACCCCTAAGATACATCGACTATGGGTAGCAACCCCATAGGCACAGTAGATGAGAGTCAAAGCCTTACCGGACCTCTGTAATGTCTTTTTGTTCATTCTGGATAAGGATGTCTAGGGAAAACAGGGGATTTTTTTTTCCTTCGGTTCCCTCTGTCCTTGCCCACATCAACAGATGCTGGTATGACTCATTGAGTTAATTTGTTCAAGCCAAATAACTTGTGGAAAAGGAAAAGGGGGGATTGTGATAGATGAGTAATGCAAAGGTTTACTCACAATTAAAAGGCAAATATCATGT
>NW_005063708.1:0-894 GCF_000277835.1 Geospiza fortis | reverse complement strand
AAAAAATCACTAAAAGCTAATAACAGCCTCAAATACCAGTGAGACCCAGCTACAAATACATTTTCAGAGCATGGAGAATGTTCCTGCCATGTGAAGCCCTGACACTGATCTCATTTAGGCCAGGTTTGTTGGCCCACACCGTAAATGTCAGGGTCAGACACAGGTGGAGCAGGTACGTGTTACAAAATGAATTTAGTCTGAGGTTCGTTCCCTTTAAAGAATTGCACTGAAAGTTTCTAAACACGGTGTTAAGGATAATTAACAGCATTTCAGAGAAGAATATGTTGGCTGGGAATTATTCTCTGTCCCAGGAGTCTTTGCCAAGGGACACCTTCCATCCCGAACAAGTGCCAGTGATGTTAATTAAGGAAAACTTGTGAGGCACAGAGGAAACTACAATGCAATACCAGGCTAAAAGTGCTTCAGGTACTTGAACCTAACACTTCTATGGAAAACTTGGGGGTTTAGGTTTAAACCTTAGGGTTTTACGTTTCTAGGTTTAAAAAACCCCTCCAGTTGTTCCTGTAGTACAACTACTGAGCTGAATGTTGGCTACTAGCCCTCCATGGATGTGTTTGCACAAAGAAAAACAGTTTAGATTGTCAAAAGCACAGCCAGGATTTCAGAAGTAGGCACTGATGTTTTTCAAGAAACCAGACTTCTAAACATATTCCTTAAAACCTCCCCCTAAACAACAAAAGAAGTAATGAAAAGAGTAATATTTTTTTTCCATTTGAGAAATGACAGCTTGAAATTTCCACTGTGTTTGGACAGAATCATATTTGCAAAGATTGATCTGTCCCAATATACCCTATATTCTAGTAATATGATTATTCAGGAAAAAAACCTAACTTCATTATTTTATTTGAATGCCTTTTGCAATTTTTTGGGTAT
>NW_005063707.1:0-894 GCF_000277835.1 Geospiza fortis | reverse complement strand
AAAAAAAAACACAAAAGAAAAGCTTTGAAAGTCTTATCTTGAAGTTGTATTTTTTCCCATCATTATTCAAAATTGTATATTGTTTGGAGAAAGCAAAGTGAGGGAGAATGTGAGAGCAGAAATTGCCTGGACAATGTTTTTTTTTTAACAAACTTAGCGAACAAGGAGACAAAACCAATCACTTGATTGAAAGACATAAACTACCTCAACTGCAACTGACTTGCCATAATTTTTTCTTTACCAACTCTACCCAGCTTACAAGAGAGATGAACTGAAAATTCCTTCTCTGATGAGAACTGTAACAAAAGGACTTGGTTAAACTTGTTGGATGGTTAGGGTATTTCACCTAACCATCCAACAATCTTACCTCATGGAGACATTCAAGCACATCTACAAAGCATCATGAAGAAACCTCGCTATATACACCACGGAACAGTTTGCTAAATTTTTTAAGCCTTTGAAATTCTGTTTATGTGCTAATTACAGAGGTGCAACAAAAGGTGCATAGCAGAAATAGCAAACAGGTCAGTCTTTTTTACTTCAAGTAAAAGTACTTCTGCCCACTTAAACTAATGGCACATAATGCTTTGTATTAGAAGCTGTACTGAGCTTCAGCAGAACTGATTTTTCATCTCTTCAAGCAAGCATCAATGCTTTTGTCCCAGAAAAAAACTCTAATGTTAAAGACACTCTTATCTGTGACTGTGCCATCTGGATGTTCTGCTAATATAAAAGCTCCTGACTCGAATGAACAGAGCTAGAAGCACTTAGATCCTCTCTTCCTGTGTGATGCTGCCAATGGAATTGTAGTTACTTTGAGTTTATACTACCTATTGCCTCTCTCCAAAGGCTGTGGAGGAAAACAATGGCCTGAAAAAATCCTGGGGAGCAAAA
>NW_005063706.1:0-894 GCF_000277835.1 Geospiza fortis | reverse complement strand
GTGGTTTTCAAAACCCTAACCCTAGGCCTATCCCTTACTCTAAGTAGAGCAGCAAAAGTTGCCTAGCTGTCAAATACTGACTTATTTTAAGTGATCTGTGATCCCCTGTGGGCATAATGGAGGTTTATACTGGCATAACGAACATGCTAAATTAGATATACGTTAATATAAAATTAGTATGTTAAAATAATTAGTAGAAATACAGGAGATGGAATACTTCATAGGTCTGAGTAGTGTTAACATCTGTGTGAAAGGTGGAAGTGTGAGGCTTGTGGCATTTGTTTGAGAGTGTTATCTGGGAGTTTGACTTTCCTTGTAAACAGGACTAACAGTCTACCTTTGTGATGGCCTAGTTTACTCTACATATCCATCTAGTGCATTTTAAATTCTTCCAAAGGAAACAGGAGGAGTCACAGAATCTCAGTGTCATGAAATGATTGGAATTGGAATGGGTTTCTGAAGGTCATAGTCAAACTCCTCTGCTAAAGCAGGTATACCTGCAGCCAATTGCACAGGATCATGTTCGTGTGGCTTTTTAATATCTCCAGAGGAGGAGACTATAGAACTTCTCTGAGCAGCACTAGCTCTGGACAGAATCCTCCCAACTCAGCCTCACCAAGGCAAGAGGTGGAGCGGCACTGGCTTTCATCCAGTGCTCAGGTACCTCTCTTGTTCTCCTTGATCTTTCAGAGGTGATAGAGAGTGGCTTAGCAGTAGCATCTTTCGACACGTGTCGGTGCATCCCATTGGGGTCCATGGATTTGTGGGTGTCAAGTCTGCCTGATCTCTTGCCTGTTCTTCCTCAGCCAAGGGAAAGCCAGGCTTTCTCTCTTGCCTCCATGGGTTAGGATTCCCAAGGGTTGCCCTTAGCAAAGACTGAGGCAAAGAAGGCAT
>NW_005063705.1:0-894 GCF_000277835.1 Geospiza fortis | reverse complement strand
CCAGCTCTTCAGCTGCTTACAAGCATTCCATCATTTTCTCGCTCACAGCTATCTAAGGCTGTGGCTCCCTGTGACTCAGAGAGGAGTCCTGCAGGAGGAGACTCAGTCTGGTTTGAGTTAAGCACCACCTGCCTGTCTGCCCAGAAACACAGGGCATGCACAGCCACCTGCTCTGCCCTGGACGAGCTCTGCAACCGCTACACAGCTGCACTCTGACTTTTAAAAGATTAAAAGAAGCAACAACAGCATAATGTGAGACACACAGCACCTGTGGAGAGCCCAGAAAGCAGCAGTGAACACCTGGTTAATGAGCAAACCATGCTGCTGTGATCACTGGGCTATGAATTCCCTGACTGGGTTGGTGAGTGAGCTGTAATACAAACACAGAGATCACCCCTGAGAAAAAGGTTGTGGTGATTTCTGCAAGCTGGCAGCCCAGGAGGCATGGCAGGCCTTTGGAAAGGAGAGCTGATCTTTCTCTGCCATAACCTGCAGTTGATGAGTGCTCCAAGGCTCTCCTAACTGTCCCTCTGCCTTTGCAGCTTTGCTTCTAAAACTGTAGCTATGTACAGACACACCATCATCTGTCAAGGATGCATTGCTGGAAGTCACACACAGATAGGAAAACACAAAAGAGATTTACAGCAGGCATTCAGTCTCACAGAGGAGCAGCAAGATCTTTGGAACAATGACTTTTGAGAAGTCAGCATCTCCCAAAGGTCCAGCTCCCACCCTCCATCTCACACACTGGGTACAGTGACTGTGCATTCCTCAGTTAAGGCTCTGTACTTTAATTTTTACAGGGGAAAATTGCTTTGTTCTCTGTCAACTCAGCTGCTTCATCTGTGCCCATCAGACAGCTCCATAGCACAAAACATGAACAGCAGCAGTGAC
>NW_005063704.1:0-895 GCF_000277835.1 Geospiza fortis | reverse complement strand
GTTCAAGGACAGCACTGAAGTGTATGGCATGAGTCCCATGGCAAGTGAGAACTCACAGAATTCACAAAAAAATTAAAGAACAGAAGTTGTAACCTTAGCGTACAAATTGCACAATAGCATCTCTTAACAACACAGCTCATAAAAATAAGGAAGCTTATGTTTATATCAGCACCCAAGGAAAGTGCCTGTCACTCAGATGTTGTGGCTGCACAGGGTAGTTCTGAGGCAGGATGAAAAGGCAAAATAGTTCCTGGCTTCATTACTTGGTGGGAGGAGTGTTATGGAATCTCCTCCTCATTTGGCTCATCTGATCCTGTCTGGAACACAGTAAGGCCCAAAAGGTCCATCTGCTAAGAAATGGAGGGAAATGCTAATGGATCCAATTTCTTTATCATCCAAAATCCTCAGTTCCTTTTAGCAGGTACATTGCCTGGTGGTTGCTTGTATTTGTATTGCATTTTCCTTTGAGGAGACAGAGAAGAACCTCTGCAGCTGTTGAAGTTAAACCACCCTGGACTTAGATTGTGCTTTGCCCTTTGTGGTGTTTCTATGGCTGTAAAATTTCTCCTGGAGCTGCTTTAGTTTGTTCCTTCCCGTCAGCTTCTCCCTGCACTTTGTGTACCTTTCACATACAGAGAAAGGATGTCTCCAGCAAAGCTTCCCAGTTCTCCCAGCTTTTCTCTGTAGAACTGAGTATGTCAAACAATTTACATGTTTTGGGACCCTTCTGCAAAGGCAGAAAAAGAATCTTTGGGCTGAGGTACTGCGTCTTCCAAGAATACTTATTTCTCTCCACTGTCTATAAAGACAATCTAGATTTAGATATCTACAGATCAGGCATCTAAAATTAATCATTAATGCCTGCCATATGCTGTGTATGCTAATTGTCCTCTCT
>NW_005063703.1:0-895 GCF_000277835.1 Geospiza fortis | reverse complement strand
GCTCCATCCTGCTGCAATCCCAGCAGCACTCACAGCTCTCTGGCTGATTCTCTCTGTGCTGTTTGTTTGAGCAGGGAGCTCTTTGGTTGCTCCACCAAAGCCTTGCTGACATAGCCTGCAGCTATGAACAAATGTTGTGTGGCTGCAAGCAGAGCGTTGGAGAGACAGGAAGCGTGTGCGATTTTGATAAAGAGCAGAACAGGGGCTTGTTTAAACTGTGCACAGACAACTTTTCCATAATTAAGGGAGCAGCAGACACGATCCCTTGCCTACAAATGAAACGATGAACGAGAGCAGGAGACACACAGGACATGCAGCCTGGCACACACCTGTGAGCAGAAGTGATGGTGAAAGGCACCTGAGATGATTTCCAAGGATGGGCTGCACATGCCTGTCATTCCTTTTTTTCCAGCTGGCAGCATGGGTAGGTGGAAAGCTCATGCTGTATTGTCAGCAATTTGAGTGTGCCATGAGTTCTGTCTGGGAGTGGAGCCCCCTCAAATGAGGCCCAGTTCCCTTTTGAGAGCCCCTCTTCATGCTGGAGTGATTCAGCCTGCAAGTGGAGCAGGTGCAGAAGGGGTCAAACAGACCTACTTGCTCAGTCCTATTCACAGGGGCTAATGGGATTGTTTCCTTCCTATCTGCAGCTTTGTCCTGTTTTTTCTTGGGAATGTGTGCCACCCTTGTGCCTTAATACTTTAAAAAATGGAAGCTTCTGCTAGGCAGCAAAAAATGGAATTGGGGACAACTGCTGGGAGAGGAAGTTTGGATGTTGTTGGAGTTGTGTGTGACCTTTACTTCCAATACCTGTGGGTGCCTGATACACATAGGTTACAATTGCAGCATGCAGGCACTGGCACAGGTTGTCCTGAGAAATTGTGGATGCCCCATCCCT
>NW_005063702.1:794-895 GCF_000277835.1 Geospiza fortis | reverse complement strand
AAGAGTATGGAAAGAAAGAAAGAAAGAAAGTAAGAGCTAAGACCGCGAAGCTCCCGTTACAATGCAATAAATCCTCTTCTGTGTTGAATATTCTGATTCTC
>NW_005063702.1:171-689 GCF_000277835.1 Geospiza fortis | reverse complement strand
CCCTTCTGCCAAGCTGGCAGGGTCTGCTCAGACCCTTGGACCTGCCTGCTTGCAGAGGGTCTTGTTTCATCAAAAGGAGATTACCTTCAGCCGGCCACATCATTGTTTTCCCGTTGTTCAGTAACTAAGGGATCTCAAAGCTTGCTTTCATTTCAATCTCGCTTATAGTTTCCATATTCTCAAAATCTTTTCCCAGGCAATCATATTTATAAGGCTTTCCTGTTTCATCCTCTCCAACATGTCGCCAGTGTTCATAGAACAAACTTACAGTGAGTTGCATGCAACTGTTGGATGTAGCAATTCTTGGCTGCTGGTTGGATGCAGCAATTCTCAGTTGCTGACTTTTCCAGTTCTCCAGTTTCTTTGCCAGCTGATTTCTGAATATAGTTGGGCTGTGCCTGAAACCCTCAGGCAGGACTGTCTTGGTGAGCTGGCTCTTTTTCCCTGTTTCAAGATTTTTCCATGTAATAGCAATAAGTACTTGGCTTTTCTTATTCTCAGGGATGCAGGAGAAGGTA
>NW_005063702.1:0-158 GCF_000277835.1 Geospiza fortis | reverse complement strand
ACCCATCATAATCTATCCATTACTTTCTTCCTTTTGCAAAACTCCAATAGATCTTTCTTAGGAGAGTTTGGCACATAGAGAAACTGATAAATCACCCAGCGTTTTTCTAATTCATATTTTAAAGATTGGACGAAAGGTCTCATTTCTCTTACCCCTCT
>NW_005063701.1:0-895 GCF_000277835.1 Geospiza fortis | reverse complement strand
AAAACATTGCTGTGTCAGCTGTGCTGTTCTAGTCACAGAACACAAAACACAGCAGAATGTGGGCTGCTGTGAAGAAAATTGCTTCATCCCAGCCAGACCCTGTACATGAACTCAAAAAGAGTAGGAAAAGCTTTTAGGCCAGGAAAGGACAGAAAAGATATCCCACCAGCTGTCCAGGTAACACAATCAGCTTCAAGCTTGAAGTGGTAGAGCTGCTGAGTCTGATCATCTGCAAGCATTCATTCCTAGTCTGGACATTGGCAAGGTGATCCCTTTAGTTCCCGCCAGTGCTCAGTGTGAATCTTGCTGCTCACAAGATTACAGTATCAGGTAAGTGACAACTTTGGCTGTGAATCATGGTTTAGAACTGGCCTCAAGACACTTCATTCAAGTAAATCAAAATAGTGGGGATCAATGGAGAGCCCCTGACTCTACTGGAAATACTCTGCTATCAATTACAGAGCTCACCTACATACACAACTTTATGTTTCTCATTGAGGCCTGGACTATTCCTTCCTTTCCAGTGGAAAAAATACTCAATGACTGAGCCTCTCCTACTCTTCAGGTTGCACTCTAGAGCCATTTCTACTTAAATCCTTGTAACAATGACTGTCACTTTGCTGAGAGGATATCTTTCTTTTTTGTTTCAGATCAATAATCCGCTTCTCACTTTGTTACTTTAAAGTGGTGTGTTGCTGGAGAGATGCTGATTTAAATCTGAATTTTAAGCTAACACATTTAAGTGTGCTAACATCTTTTTCCATGGTCTAGCATCATATCCACTTAAAATAAATGCAAATAATGAAGACATCATGTTTGGAAATGCTGCAGGCAATACTAGTATCTCCAAGAATCCTCCGAGAATCTGTTGCCTTTCTTTTTTTTTTTCTTTTTT
>NW_005063700.1:497-895 GCF_000277835.1 Geospiza fortis | reverse complement strand
CATCTCTTCTTACATATATCTGTTGTGGTTTTTTAACCAATTTCTCCAGAGGCTTATTTTACCATTCTTCATCTTTCTGTAGTCCTTTCCTTATATCAGCCCAGGCCTTAGTAACAAATTGTACCTCCAGCAATGTGTCAAAGACTGGCCCTTCAGGATCCATCTCCCCATGCTTTCGCAGGGCATCCCTAATCCTTTCCAACCAATGAGAAGGGCTTTCATGTTTCTTCTGTTCTAATGACATATCCTTAGCTATGTTGATAGTTCTGGGAGTGGCTGATTTAATTGCCCTAATCAAACAAGCATGGTAATTGCGGAGGCGAGCCAGACTGGCCTGGTTATTTGGGTCCCACTGGGAGTCAGTCTGTGGGATGACATCATCCACTGTAGGTACATTA
>NW_005063700.1:0-487 GCF_000277835.1 Geospiza fortis | reverse complement strand
CCCGCTGCTTGTGGATGCTCATCCTCCCACAGTGCCGAACTTTCTGCAAAATCATTTCTTTCTCTGATGACCCAAACAAAATCCCCAAAAGAAAATCCCAATCCTTCCATGTATAATCCGCATTTCCCAAATATTCCTCTATCTTTTCCCCCACCCCTATGGGATCATCCAAATATGGGGGTAATTATTTTTTCAACCCTTTGATATCCTGGGTAGTAAGTGGTACAATTACAAACCCAAACCCTCCCCCTTGATCCCCCAAAGGAACTTGGCGGAGTGGCATCTGGTGTACCCCTGTCTCTTGGGTCCGGGAGGCTTCTGATGTCCTAAATTGAGTTCCTCTTCTAGTTCTAGGGGGAGATACTATATGCTGCTCCCCTCTCCCCACACCAGCATTATTCTCACGTGAGGCCGTAGGAACAACATTTCCCTGATCCCCTTGCTCCGGGAGTAGAGGATACAGGTGTGAAAAATGCGTATTTTATGA
>NW_005063699.1:0-895 GCF_000277835.1 Geospiza fortis | reverse complement strand
CACTTCCAGGGATGGGGAAACCACAGCCCCTGTGCCACCATCCCCATCCACCCTCTGCCAGGGCCTCACCCTCTGACAGTAAAGAATTTCTTCTTGATATCTCCTCTAAACCTTCCCTCTCTCAGCTTCAGGCCATTCCTGAACTTCAGGAAAAACTGGGATCAGGATGAGGTAACCAGCTTAAGTTTTTTAACTTGACTAGATCTGCTCAACAGCTCAGAGCGTTACCCCTGGTGGGAGCTCCTCAGGCTTGGAGAGGATCTTGAGCATGAGCCAAGCTTGATTTTTAGCACTCTCCTTCCTTCCCTGCTTCCCTGATGTTTGCTGTGATGGTTTTAGAGCCCATTAAGAGCTCTCTCCCTCTCTCTCCATGCCACAGCCCAACTGTGCCCACCAAGGAAAGGTTTCCCCAATCCCTGCAGGTCTTGGCTGAGGCTTTGCAACACCTTTAATTAGGGCTGGTAAGGGGCAGGATTAGAGGGGGTGGTTTTAGTCCCAAAGCCTCGGACCATTGCCTGGGGCACCTTGGTGCGCTCTGGGGAGTTAAAATGTGTTCTCTGAGTGAAGGACGTGTTTAGATGTGTCCCATTGGATGAAGAACACTTTCCATGGGTGAAGGACACGTGTTTAAATGTTTTTCTTGGATGGTGGACACATGTTTGTGTCCCCTGAAAGAAGGACACGTGTTGAATGTGTTCCTTGGATGGACACGTGTTTGGATGAAGGACATGTTCTTGGATGGGTCCCCTTGGATGAAAGACACAATTTTGAAGGTGTCCTCTTGGATAAGGGACACGTTTGGTTGTGTCCTGGGTAAGGGACACGTTTGGTGCATCCCCTTACATAAGGGATGTGTTTGGTGTGTCCCTTGGATAAAGGATGAGTTTGGATGTGT
>NW_005063698.1:0-895 GCF_000277835.1 Geospiza fortis | reverse complement strand
TAATAATTCCCATCCACAAAACAAAGTCATGACTTTAACACTTCTTGCAACAAGAGCATAAATTTTGTTAACTACAGTACTAATTATTCCCACAATTCAAATATTTACTTATAACCCAGCTAGCATGTCCAGTATTGGGATGAATCAAATAAAATTTACAGTATGGTACTGATGGAAATGGTAATTCCCCCTCTCCCCTGTGCAATTCACAGGCTAAGGTCAGAATACAAGAACTCTTTGACCCAAATAGTTCTAATCCTTCTGTCTGAAGTATTCCTCCCCAAGGAGATGTTTTATTTAGGCAGTGCTTGAAACCAGTGATGTAAGCTTTGCCTTATTTCTTAATTAGGTGTTATTCTTTGTACATTTCTTGGATCATTTGGGTTTTCCCAAACCATTACCACCCAGTCCCCGTTTAAAAGTCAATTTGGTATCACCCAGTTTAAATGTGATAGTCCATTCCTCAGATTCCTTCACAAGTCCTTTGATTTTGCTGGCATGAATTCACCCTCTTTCCATGGTTTGGATTGCTGCCTCAGTAGTACCTGGAAAGGACTTCTTAATAGCACAGCGATAAAAGAAAGACAATACTGCATTAACTTTTACCATTAGCTTTCTTCAAAACTTTCTGGGTTTAGCTAAAAGCTTTCTCCACAGCAGCCTCTTCTTCTTGTATTCAGCTCTGCTAATAGCTGCAGAGTCAAATTCTTCTTTCTGTGAGCCACAATTAGTTAAACAAGGAAGGCCAGGCCGATTTTAACACGAGATGAATCACATTTATTGCTTTTTACTTTTTGGGAGACATTTAACTGTTTTAGCCTTACATTCCCATTCCTAAGAATAAAAGCCTCCTCTTTCTTTTTTTTTTACTGCATTTCTTTCAATGGTATTCCTT
>NW_005063697.1:0-895 GCF_000277835.1 Geospiza fortis | reverse complement strand
AAAAAAAAAGTAACTCAAAGCCATATGACTTTTATTTTTACAATCTAAGCAAGGAGTCAGAAGGAAGATGTAGCATGGACAGACAACTCTGTGTGTTTGGTGTAAATCCAGCAAAAAGGCCTGATTTGATGATCTTTAATGTTGCTGTGACACTGTTAACATTCACAGCTCCTGATGTGTATCTGCTTAAGTGAAAGGTGGGAACTTGGGTTGGTCATGTTGATCACGGAGATGGATTTATTCCAGAGATCCATCTGGCACAGTAATGTGATGCAGAAGAGGCAGAAGTGTTTGATGGATCAGTGTTGACTCTCCATGATGGGGTAGGCCCCCTCCCAGTACCTTTCTCTTGTGCTTAGCCCTGGGCATGTTGTTAGCAGATGGTGGTAATGAACCCAAGAACTGGTGAGAGTGCCACAAGATGGATACAAAATGTGAGGAAACACATCTCCATGTGCTTTCCATCTCCTCAAGGATGTGTGCTTTTCAGCAGTCTGCATGAAAACAGGTTGTTGTGTTGTGTGAAAGCTCATGTTGCACAATGCCAGCTGGAGCTCCAGCACAGATCCACACGGATCTCCATCAGCAATTCCCTGCCTTGGAGTGATGACAGCACAGGGATGGAGGGGAGGGACTGCAGGGAGCCAAGCAGAGCCAAGACTCTGCAGCAGGGCAGCAATCCCTAAAGCTGCAAAAGGCACAAGGATAAAGTGGATTTGGGGGAATAAACAGGAGGAATGGAACATCTTCATAAAGAAGCTGTGAGGTTCTCTCCCAGGTGCAAAATGGAAACCACCTTCTGCTAAACGAGCCCTGTGAGGGAGCCATTGGAAACTTTGCTGTCTGTGCATGGGATAGAGGCTCTGGGGTTGCAGACAGGGGAGACAGTTCCCTT
>NW_005063696.1:0-895 GCF_000277835.1 Geospiza fortis | reverse complement strand
CTGCCTTCCTTAGCAGACACCTGGCTGATCAAACCAAGACACCCTTCCAGCCCAAACGATTCCATGGTTCCATGAGGGAGAGCTGCTCCCCTCCCAGTCAAACTCTGAACACCAAGGTGAACACACAGCATTTGCTCTAAGCCAGAAGGTGCCAGGGAATGTTGTAGATAAGGCTGAGGTGTTTATAAGGCCAGCTACATTTACATGGCACAAACTGTATGGGTTTTCTGCACCACAGCCATTCATTAAGTTTTATTTCATAATTATATTTTTAAAAGAAATAATTGGCATTTATTTTTCTGCTAGCTCCAAGATAATAGATAGAAGATTCTTTTATACATAAGAATTCTGGACAAAGCAAGAATTTCAGTGTAATCTCAGAATTAGAAGGATTTTTTTCATAACTCCCAGTTAAATATCTCAAGCACTGCCAATACCTGTCAGACAAAGTGGAAATTTATTTCCTCTTCCATGAAACAAACATGGCATTTTTGTCTCCTTAGCACAAAACCAGGTTTTACAGCCCTAGTTATTAGCAATTCTTTATCCTCACAATCTCACCATCTAGAACATGTTCAGTAACAGAAATAGACAGATCTCATACTGAAAGTTTAATATTCATGGTGGATCAGGACAGTTTGGATTTTTGGCAGGGGAGTCTGGTATCCTCCCCCAAAAATGGAACTGTGTTTTGTGGAAGACGTTCCTATTGTCATTCTTTAAGATGATGTAGAAACCACCAAGCAGGAAATAATATTTTAGAGCAATAGGTTTGCTACTAAAATAGAAGACACTGTCTGCTTTCTTCTTTTTTTCTTAATTCTTCACAGAATTTGTGGTTTTCACCTTAAACTAGACTGGCTCCTCTTCCACCAAATAGTATCTTTAATTATTT
>NW_005063695.1:0-896 GCF_000277835.1 Geospiza fortis | reverse complement strand
TTTTTTTAAATTTAAAACTTAGTCCTATATTTTACTTCTAATTTGATTTTAGAGGCATATGAGACTATATCTCCTTACCAATCAGTAGATTAGGAACAGTGAAACACAGTGAAGATAAACTGGCTTTTGAGGACAAAATCCATAGGCATCTAATGTGAAACAGGTCAATATTTACATAAGCTTGTCCTAAACTGACTGCAGGACACTGAAGGTGCTGAGATCATGGTATGTAAGAATTGGCTACAGGAATCACTTCTAAGATTAGTTTTATTCACATGTATTTCTTGACTGATTGTGTTTTGGGGATTCTACACATCAGGTTTATACTGGTGAAGAGGTGCTGGACAGATTTTGGGTGGCCTCACTGTGACCCTAGTGGCTGATTAGGTCATTCCTAGGGGTATGCAGGGGGAAATATTGTTATACATTACTAAGAATTTGATAGCAGTGCAACTTGTGAAGTATCCTAAGTGAGTCCATTTCAGAGGAAGGACTCTGTGTGTGCTCCTGAGACACTGCATTAGAGAATTCCAGAGCTGCAGATGTGCCTCCTGTGAGTGTGTGGCACAAGGAGTATCTCCCCTGTCTCACTGGAAGGGTGATCACCTGGGCCAGGCAGGGGGAATTTCCACAGGCAGTGACTGCTGAGCAGCTGCTGTTCATTGTCAGGAGTGAATGAACTGTCACTCCATCAGGAATGATTTATTATTGATGGGAGAAGCTGCTTCTGCTGATCCTCAGCTTGCCCTGCCTGTTCTGCCAGGCTCTGCATTTCTGGCTCAGGGCTGGGGAGTGCAGTAGGAGCAGGAGGAAGGCAGCAGTTGGGACTGGAAGCTGTTTGTGGGAAGGAGGTGAAGAACTGGGGTTGGTGTTTTGGGATGGGACATGGGGCCAGT
>NW_005063694.1:0-896 GCF_000277835.1 Geospiza fortis | reverse complement strand
GGTCTGGCTTTCCAAAGCACTTTTCACCTTGAATTTTTTAAACTGTACTTTTGAAAACCTTAACCCCCCCCATTTCAAGGTACTTTCAGCAGAACGCACAGTTGCACCTGAAAGCCAGGCCTCCAGTTTTAATAAAAGACCTGGAGACTTGGAGGATGGAGGGGCCCTTTGACCTGGTCACCTGGGGGAGAGGGTATGCCTGCAAATCCACCCCCTCAGGATTGAAGTAGGTCCCCTCCAAATGGGTCAAGCCTTACTTACAAAAAAACCAGATGGACATTGGAGTTGTGGCGCAGGTCAAAGAGGCCTGCTGGAGGAGGAAGCACAAACCCCAACCTTTTAGTTACAACAAGACCAAATCCCTTTAAGTTACCCCTTTGATATGTTATGTTTTCTTTTAGTGACCTGAGCCCGATGACTCGAATCTGTATGGCAGAATTAATTTTTGTGATCATCCTGTTGTCCATCATCCACCCCATGGACCAATGGATTGTTCCCGAGCCGAGGGTCAACATCTGGAAGACCCTTGCATGAGCCCTCGGCCAAGACCACATTTACCTCACCACCGCATCAGCAGAGAACCCTATGTCGACCTGCCTTGTGGGGATCCCTTTTAAACCTAATGAATTTCCTCCATTCCTGACTGATGTCCTGAACCCTCAATCCCCCCTTCCTGTGGCCTATCCAATGGCCAGTTGGAGGGGCATGATCCAGACACTAACCCTACTCGACAGTGAGCCCTTTGAATTTGAGTTACTTGGTTTGTCCAAAGCCTCCCATTGCATTCAGTTTATGTTTGAACCTGATTTATTTCAGGCTGTCTGCCAGTATGAAGAGGAATACACCGCAAACCCTTGGTGTGTCAGTCACCCACATAATGATGGCCTCAACCCTAA
>NW_005063693.1:0-896 GCF_000277835.1 Geospiza fortis | reverse complement strand
TTTTTTCGCTTTCATCCACTAGAATTCATTTCCTATCTGTGAAAAGGGATGGTTGGAACCCTTTTAAAGGAAGCACTCAGTCCAGTGTGTTTTCTCCTAGATTTGTGTCCAAACAGAGACACTCACCCTAGAGGGTTTTCTAGATGTGGTGCTTCCCAAACTTTTTATTGAAAGAACAGGACAAAATAACAACAAATTAACCAGTGTGCTGTACATATCCCACCTTGAAAGGATGCTGTTGGCAAGGCATTGTGACATGAAACTGGGAGAGGTCCTATCAGTCATACCTGGAAGAGAACACACATCCAGCCCTGCCATGACTCCAACACCTGGGATAATATCGCCATGTCTGGATGGGACTGCTTGAGATCATGACTCCTCTGCTGATGCAGGACTGCTTGACCTTGTATGCAATGCATATATTGCAGCCCAATTTAATGATCTGCAGCATACTGTGCAGCTCAGGGTTGCTGAAGAATACTGTGGCAATTGCCACATGGCGCTATGTTGCACTCTAGAGGCAGAGTGGTTGACTTGTTAAAGAGAACCAGACAGAGGGAGTTACAGCACAAAAATCTGCAGCTCATCTTCAACCCATGCAACTTTCCCTCTGTAAATCTCGTCATGATGTTGAAACTTATTCCTAACACACATAAATAGCATGAAGAACATATGGAGAAAACCAGCTGTATTAGTGACAAGGAGTCATATCAGCTTTCTAAGAGCTGCTCCGCTGCTGGAAATTATGGTATAAAAAAGTGAACAAATGCACGTTTACACATTCAAAGCTTTATGATGGCTATTCACAATTTATTTTTAAAGTATTCCCAGTACAACATACCAATTCTTGTTTTATGTTTGTTTTTTGCAGCTTGCAATGTGTGAATTTGCAGCAG
>NW_005063692.1:0-896 GCF_000277835.1 Geospiza fortis | reverse complement strand
AAAAAAAAATCTCTAAGACATCTCTACAAGTACAGGTTTCGGGGGAATAAACCCCCACAAACACAAAACAATATTAACAGTACTAACCATAAATAATCTATCAGTATGCTGCCCAGAAAAACCTCAGTCATTACCCACTTAATTTGCAGCTAAAAGAACATGATTATTTATGAGTCATTGAAGTAAGATACACATGAATGCTGCTGGGGAGAAATGCTGTACGCTGATAAGCGATCATGCCCATGAGTTGAGATGCCAGCTGCACTCATCATCTTATTTGCAGATGAAGCGATTAATCTGGTTAGAATTACCACCGTGAAAATCAGAGGTGATCTATTTCAGACTAAGGCCTGTGTGAGCATGGGGGGTGTAGCTGCAAAGGAGGTTTGATCCCAGCTCAGGTGGTGGAGTCTGACTGCCAGACTGGTGCTTGGATGGTCAGACAGAGAAGTCTCCTCAGCAATGCAAAGGCTTAATTTGCAACTTTTCATCGCCCATTGCCAGCAATGGGGTTTCAATTCTTCTGACATGCTAGAACAGGCCTATTTCCTCTTATAGCTTTGCTATTTAGCCCCATACACTTAGGGGTTTAAGTATGATAGATGCAAGAGGCTCAGGAAACAGGCTGACTGGATCAACACAGCTCACAGGCATCACATCTGCATTGCAGGATCGAAGGCGTGGTTACATGTGTTAAGTACCCATCCAGTGCTATTTGCATTTGTTGTGCACTGATCTGCTGCTAACATCAGACGATCTGTTCCAGCACATCCACAATCTTGCTCCAGCTTTATTTACAGTTGTGGAGAACTGAATTCCATCATCTTCATGCTCTAGGCTTCAGCTACACAACAGCAACATGAAGAGAACTTAGAGCTTGGCTTAGGAAAGCTCCT
>NW_005063691.1:0-896 GCF_000277835.1 Geospiza fortis | reverse complement strand
ATATTAGTAGATATTAGTAGGTGATATTAGTAGATATTAGTAGAAATCAATAGATGATATTAGTAGGCATCAATAGATGATATTAGTAGATAGTAGTAGATATTTGAATATCTACAAATATCTACGTAGATATTCATAGATATTCATAGATATCCATAGATTATATTAGTAGATATTCATAGATATTCAAAAATATTAGTAGATATTAATAGAACATCCATGCATTAATTAATCAGGTAATACATCCTTGGATGCACTGCCTCATGTTGTGAGCACTTTGCCTTTTTCTGGTGGCACAGAGTTTGTGACAGGGCTCAGAGAAGTCACCATTTCTGTAAGGAAGTTTTAGATCCTCTGTGAGATGTGGCTTTTGTGGGGTTAGGATTGACACAATGCACCAGAAAAGCTACATCCAGCTGGGAGAGATGGAAAGGAACGTGCAGGCACAGCGTGGCAATTCCTGGCTAAATATCACTGATTTTTACTTTGTTTTTAGATGAAGAAGTTGCTGTTAGCACAAACTCTCCTCTGCTTAGAGCTTGTTTTATTTCCACCAGATTTGCTCCCAGCATGGAAGCTCTCAGTGGAGCCAGCCTCATCTTCTGGCAGGGGTGTGGAATTGTTGAGGTTTCCAATATTCGGATTTAACCCCAAAGGGGATGCTCAGGAGGCAGAGCAGTGACTGAGCACTCAAAGCAGACCCAGCTCTGGGGTGAAGCGCTTTGCACTGCACCACTGCAGCGTTTGTCACCTCAGCACAGACAAAAGCTGCTCTTCTCCATCAGTTTTGACCAGGTTTGAGTGTTGTAGGATTGTCAGGCTTTGATGGATGTTGCCTCCAGTCCCCCAAGGGCTTCGGTGAGGAACAAAATGTTTTGGAGAGAGAGAGAGAGAGA
>NW_005063690.1:0-896 GCF_000277835.1 Geospiza fortis | reverse complement strand
CAACACATCCACACAACCATCCACAGCTTCATCCACAGATTAATTGAGCAACTGACTCCGTGGGACAGGGTGCCTTGGCAGTGTGTTGGTCAGGAGCTGGGGACAGTTAGGACAGGGGAGCTCTTCTGGGTAAAGAACATTTGGTACATTATTGGATTCAGCATTACACAGGCTATGTACATACAGGCACTCTTCAGGGTGCACTGCCTAAGCAGGAGTAAACCAGTTCAAACTTGACACTATCTCCAAAAGTTATCAGCAACAGATGGAGAAGGGGTGTGGGTCACACAGCTTTGGTGGTGAAGAATGCTGAGACCAGCCTGACCCATCAAACCCAATCTTAAACATCCTGAGGATGTGAAGAATGATGTTTCCTGGCAGTCACTGGCACCAGTGAGGATGTGGCAAAGTTCCTGTCAAAGGAACCAACAAATGATAGAACTGATAACTGATCTAAAGCTGCTGAGCTGACAGAGCCAGTCCAGGGAACCATATGACTGACAGGCAAGCAGTTTATACAATGGGGTGTCTTGCTTTTTAAGGGCAGGGACTTCTAAAACATCCCCTCCTAGGAGTGCATGTGGAGATTCCTCCCAAGTGGAAGGACAGCTACTCCTTTAGGCTGAGTAAAAGACATTTGCCCATGGTCATGGATAAGGATGAGTAACTTCAATTTCTAATTAACAATTATTTCACCAATATAATTGTTTAAATTTTGCTTTAAAAATAGGTATAACAGCTAATATAGTGCACTGTCTTACTACATAGTAAATAATTCTGATCAGTCTTTTAGTCTTTATCACAAACAAAATAAATCATACATTTTTATATGTATATTTGTGTTTCCATACTTAATTCTGCAGAACAGGAGTTGTATAAAGGTTCAATTACACCTA
>NW_005063689.1:0-896 GCF_000277835.1 Geospiza fortis | reverse complement strand
AATGGGGCTGGAATGTGGGGAAATGGGCCTGGAAGTTGGGAGAATCAGAGCTGGAAGTTGGAAAGAGCAGGACTGGAAATTGGGGAAACTGAGGCTGGAAGTTCCTGGGGGAGATGGAGCTGGAATTTGGAAGAAGCAGCGCTGGAAGTTGGGGAAACTGAGGCTGGAATGTGGAAAAATGGGGCTGGAATTCGGGAGAACTGGGACAGGAAGCTGGGGGGGAAATGGAGCTGGAATTTGGAAGAACAAGTGCGGAAATGTGGGAAACAGGCTAGAAGCTGGCAAACTGGATTTGGAATTTGAGGTAAGTGGGGCTAAAATTGGGGAGAACTGAGGCTGGAATTTGGGCAACCCAGGCTATTCCCTCACAAACCCTTCTCCATTTTTGGAGCTAAACTCATGAACTCCCACTCCCACCTCCGTCATTATCCAATCCCTGCTCCCCATTTCTGCTCCCATCCCTGCTCTCAGCCCCTTTCCCTCAGCCCCTTCCCCAGCCCCCAATCCCACTCCCACTCCCCCAATCCTGACTAGCTGCTCCCAGCCACATTCCCATTCCCAATCCCAATCCCATCCAGCTGCTCTCTTTTCCATTCCATTGCCATTCCCCCATTCCCATTCCCATATTTCCAATCCCCCATTCCTATTCTCCCACTCCCATTTCACCATTCCTATTCCTATCCAGCTGCTCTTTCCCATTCCCAATCCCAAATTCCCCTTCCCACTTCCCCATTCCCATTCCCATTATCCCATTCCCAGTCCCCTATTCCCATTCCCATTATCCCATTCCCCCATCCCCGATCCCCATTATCCCATTCCCATTATCCCATCCCCAATCCCCATTATCTCATTCCCATTATCCCATCCCAAATCCCCATTATCCCATTCCCATTATC
>NW_005063688.1:0-896 GCF_000277835.1 Geospiza fortis | reverse complement strand
TGAAATGATGTTTGGGTTACCCTTCTTTACCTCACTCCAGAAAGTTGCCACCTATGAGGAAGGGGAAGCCAATGCCAAGAAATGTTATGTCTATAGCACAAACCTTAGAAGGGTTGAGACATAAAGGGGCAATTCCTCAAACTACCACCCTGGATTTCAGAATCCATAATATTAATGCCCAGAACTGGGTGATGATTAAGTCATGGAGAGATCAGCCTCTAACTCCTCAGTGGGAAGGTCCCTTTCAGGTACTGATCACCACTTAATCAGCTGTGCGAACTGCAGAGCGGGGATGGACTCATGCCAACAGAGTTAAAGGCCCAATAGAAGAACCCAAAGAACAGACTAAAATATCCAGACTGGGTGAGGCGAGATTGACTCTCAAGCAGAGACCAAGAGACAGCCAGAAAAACACCAAGATGCCCAAAAAAGTAGAGTCAAGCTTCCACCAGCCTGCCCAAGAACTGTTGTGGTTTTTTTCATGTTTTGATGAGAAAGAATTACAAGCATCTGTTGAGGGGAAGTACACAAGGGACCATAAAATGTGATGGGGCAGCTTCCTTAAGAAAATAAGACAAAGGAAGGAGGGCAAGACCAGGTTGGCCTCTTTGTTTGCCACCAAGAAGACTTCATAGCCCTGCTACAGGTAGCAACCCCATAGGCTTACCTTACCCATAAAGTAAGGGCAAAAAAGGCCATACCAGACCTCTATTATTCTTCGGTTGTTTCTTAATACAACAGGGACTGGAGGTAACAACCAACTTAGGCTCTGTACTCACCCCTAGAATACACCTACTATGGGTAGCAACCCCATTGGCACAGTAGATGGGAGTCAAAGCCATAGCGGACCTCTGTGATGCCCTTTTGTTCATTCCAAATACGTGTCTAGGGAAAAC
>NW_005063687.1:0-896 GCF_000277835.1 Geospiza fortis | reverse complement strand
CTGAGTTTTTTCCCCTGTTCAGCAGCAGGAGATACATTGGTAGGACTTCACAGTGCTTTGTCCAGTGCAAAATGTGGTTGTCACCTTCCAGCTGGGAAGGAAATAGTTGACTTGTGCTTCAAGCTTAATTTCTTTAGCAGAGCAGTCTAATGGTGGTTCATGTTCTTCTGCTTGAGAAATTCCAGGTCCTTTGTTTGGAGCTGGACATCCAGAAACCTTAGTGAGTGCAATACCTTACATGAGAACACTTATTCCCCTCCCGGTATTTTGTCTCCAGCAGTGGTGGAAAATACTCCAGAGTGTGGAAACTTGGGTTTAAACAGGTTTATGTTTGCCTACAAAATTAGATTTTCAATATTGATTTGCTGGAAAAAATATTTACAAATAAAAAAGAACTATTTATTTTGAGTTACTTTCTCATACAATACTGTTCAGTTAATCAGGAAATGTGCTCATGTGGGACATCTTCCAAGGAATCATTTTGAGCCTAAACATAGAACCAATGACTGCTGTTTGTAGAGCTCTTGGTTTATACTCCTTTGATCTTTTTATTTTCGTCTGAGACTCTCTAAGCATTTAATTAATGTAAAATAACCTTCAGTGCTGCTTCCTAAAGTAGACATTATTATCCTGTGCCACACAGTGCTAACAGAAGAAGCAGGCTTGTTCTGAGATTTAGTCACTGCGTTGAAATTATGACCCCTGTGTTCCACCACTAGGTTCACTACAGACTGCATAGAAGTCATTGTTAGGGATGTGTTTCCTTAGATGTTAAATGGAGGAAATGGAGCTCCCATGCATAAGTCAGAGCATCCAGACCTGGGGCAGTGTCTGTCTGTCTGTATGTACAGTACCTAATGCATCAGGATACAGGATGCCTCAGCCAGGGCTTTAAA
>NW_005063686.1:0-896 GCF_000277835.1 Geospiza fortis | reverse complement strand
GGGAAAAAACAGGAAAAATCACTTCAAATCCCCCCAAATTTCCGGGGCTCACCCTCGACGCAGTTGGTGGAGAAGAAGGTGATGTTGCGCGTCTCCAGCGGGTTGTCGTGCGTGCAGTCGGGCGAGCGCGTCTGCGGCTCCGACTCGCCCGTCAGCGACGAGTTGTCCACCTGCGGCGGGGTTTGGGGTGAAAAACGGCGATTTTGGGAAAAATCCCCCAAATTTCGGGAAAATTCTGGGGAATTCGGGGCGAATTTTGGGATTTTTAAAGGTGAATTTTGGGGGGATTTGTGGGGAAATTCCCCCGGGTTTGGGGAAATTCCTGGGGGATTTTTGGGATGAGCTTTGGGGTTTTTTTTTGGGGCGAATTCAGGGGATTTTGGGAAAATTCTCAGGATTTTTGGTGCAATTTCCTTGGATATTTTGGGGTCATTTCCCAGGATATTTTCGTGTCACTTCCCATCATTTTTAGGGTGATTTCCCAGGATTTTTGGGGCATTTTTCCCAGGACTTTTGGTGCAATTTCCAAGCCTACATTCATGTGATTTTTCCCAGTATTTTTGGGATAATTTCCCAGGATTTTTGGGGCATTTTTCCCAGGATTTTTGGTGCAATTTCCAAGCCTACATTCATGTGATTTTTCCCACTATTTTTGGGGTAATTTCCCGATATTTTGGGGGTAATTTCCCAGAATATTTTTGTCTGATTTTTCCCAGTATCTTGGGGTAATTTTCCATTATTTTTGGTGCAATTTCCCAGGATTTTTGGGGCAATTTCCCAGGACATTTTCATGTGATTTTTCCCAGATATTTCTGGTGCGATTTCCCGACGTTTTTGGTGCAATTTCCCGGGATTTCTGGTGCGATTTCCCCGATATTTTTGGGACCATTCCCCAG
>NW_005063685.1:0-896 GCF_000277835.1 Geospiza fortis | reverse complement strand
CCATTGCAAAAACTCTTGAAAACTTGCGGTTAAAAGGGATATTCCCTCAAACCACACCTTTAGACTTTAAAATCTATAATATTCATCCAGGGGAGTGCTAGTAAAAACCTGGAAAGAACAATCTTTAACTCCACAATGGGAAGGTCCTTTTGTGGATCCACTCCAGCAGAATCAAAGGACCCGTAGAAGAACATAAGGAGTGGGCGATCACATCTAACCCGGGTGATACCAAATTGACTCTTAAATGGGGACTGGGTGGTAATGAACTGGGAGGACCCAAATTATCTAGGAAATGTACAAAGAATCACATCTAATTGGGAAATAATACCAAGCTTATATCAGTGGTTTCAAGTACCACCTGGAAAAGTTCTGAGACACCTCCGATACTCTCCTTGGGGAGGAATATTTCCACTACAAACAGGAGGATCAGAAATGTTTCAGACAGAGAGCTCTTGTATTCTGGCCTTAGTGTGTGATTTATACAAAGAGGAGGAGGAGTTACAACTTCCATCAGTGCCATATCAAATACCCTGTTTGATTCACCCAAATACCAGACATGCTAACTGGGTTAAATGTAAATGTTTAAATGGTGGGAAAAATTGGTATTTTAGTTCACACAATCAACGCCCTTGTTGCAGGAAGTGTCAAGTGCCAAATCTATCTATCCAGGTAGAACTCGAAGCAACAGAAATAATAACTTTGTTTTGTGGATGGGAATTATTAGTGCCTGTTGAATGGGAGATACCTGAAGAACAGTGGGAAACCACAGTTAAGGAGTGTCAAAAACTATTTGCCTGGAAATTAGCTAAGAGAAAGTGACCAGGACATAGAGGGCAAGACTGGATTTGCCACCAAGAAGATCATATATGCCTGCTGTGGGTTGCAACCCCCTAGGC
>NW_005063684.1:0-896 GCF_000277835.1 Geospiza fortis | reverse complement strand
AAAAAAAAAGAAGAAATGTGACCTTTTGTTGCTTTTGCATGAAATGAAGAATGTGATAGAAGCATTAATAGCATTTTTGTTTGTCTGAAAGGGAAAGAAAAAAGTCAGCATCTGGATTCAGCAATACAAGCAAGGAACTCTATCCTCAGCACATATAAACTGGAATCATACTGAGTCCTAGACAAACCAGTTGTTAAAGATTATCTTTACCAGAAACAGACTATAAATCTCTCCAGATTCAAAGATGAGAGAAAGACAAGGAATGTATCAAGACTAGGAAAGATGCGTTACAGTCTCTTTTAGTAATAATCAGCATGTTTGTCTTTGCTTTACATCCCTTACTATTCATGTACACATGTTCTGGAATGCTTGGTTTTTCACCTCCCCCCTCTGCTGAACTTGTGCAGACTTCTCAGATAATTCCATGTTCACTGAAAGGTCTTTTAGGATGACCTGCATGTGATATTCAGGAAACTTTTAGGATGACCTGCATGTGACATTCAGAAGCTTTGAAAACTAGAAATTTCAGTGATACAATTGGTAAGCAAAACTATAGACGGCAAACTTCTCTAGAAGTTTCACCAAAACATAAAAAAGGAAATACCTTAAGTAAGATTGCATAAATAATAAGGCAGTTAAAAACCCCAAAATACACCCTTGGAAAGCCTATAAAGATGTCAAAAAATGGGTACCAAAACTTGATGCAGGTCATTAAACATATTTTTGATCCCAGGATGACCTTAAGATCATTTTCATAAGCAATATTTTTATTCACAGCTGTTAGTGCCTAAACAGAAAGTCAGAAGCAAACTGACCATTGTGGAAAATATAACTGGCATTTATTCTCTTCTAAGGGGTGAGTAACTTAAAAAAAATAATATAGTAGTAAAAAAAAA
>NW_005063683.1:0-896 GCF_000277835.1 Geospiza fortis | reverse complement strand
CATTGCACACCCATGGAACCTTCCGGAGCCTTGCACACCCATTGCACACTCGTTGCACACCCATTGCACACTCATCAAAACCCGTTAAAGGGCCTCGCACACCCCTTGCACACTCATTGCACACCCGTTACACACTCACGGAACCTTCCAGAATATCGCACAGAGCCTTGCACACTCATCAAACTCCACCCGTGCAAGGATTTGCACGCCCATTGCACACTCGTTGCACACTCATTGCACACCCATTGCACACCCATTGCACACTCATTGCACACTCATGAAACCCCCGTGCAAGGATTTGCACACCCATTGCACACTCACGGAACCTTCCAGAACCTCGCACACCCCGTGCACACTCTTTGCACACTCATCGCACACTCATGGAACCTTCTGGAACCTCGCACACTCATTGCACGCCCCATGCACACTCGTGGAACCTTCCGGAACCTTGCACACTCATTGCACACTCACGGGACTTTCCAGAGCCTCGCATGCTCCTCAAAATCCACTCAGAGGATTTGCACGCTCATGGAACCTTCCGGAACCTTCCTCAGATCCTTGCACACTCATCAAACTCCCGTGCGAGGATTTGCACACCCATTGCACACTCATGGGATTTTCCGGAGCCTTGCACGCTCATAAAAAACCCTTTCAAGGGTTTGCACGCTCGTTGCACGCCCCTTGCACACTCGTGGAAGTTTCCAGATCCTTGCACACTCACCCGACCCCCGTGCAAGGATTCGCGCACCCATTGCACACTCGTGGAACCTTCCGGAGCCTCGCACGCTCACCCAGCCCCTTGCACGCTCACGGTTTGCACACCCAGCCCTTTGCACACACATCCCCCCCCCATCCCCGTTTCACACCATCCAAAATCCCCCAAAATCCCCCAAAAA
>NW_005063682.1:0-897 GCF_000277835.1 Geospiza fortis | reverse complement strand
TTAGCTCTTCACTTTTCCAATTGTTCTTTACAGTTATGGGGGGTGGGTGACTTAAAAGTTCCCTGCCTTAATTCAGCTCCCCTTGAACTCCCTGGTACAGAAAAACTGAACTGAACATTTCCATTGATTTCGACAGGGGAAGAGGCAAGTGCATTGGGCTTTAGAAATTCCCCCCCTTGATGTTTCCCCATCACCCTGGTCCCTGTCATTAGCAGGCTTTGTGCCACTGCTCCCAGGTCTGTGAGGAAGTGTGCTCCTCTTTCCATTCCCTTCCCCTCCCGTCCATCTCCAGGCTTTAACGCCCTTGAATTTCCCTTCCTGAGGTTTGTAAGACTGTGGCCCTGTCTTGTGGCACAATTACCACTGCTTTGGAATGGAGTTTGCTGGGAGTTATTCTCAACCTGAGCTTCATTTGCCTGGGAATGCATCACAGACCTCTGTTATGGGGACATCACCTGCAGCTCACAGCCAAGCAGGTTCCTTCTTTTGGACAGTCAACACTATTACCCTCAGAACCAGAAGCAAATTTTTAATGAAAAATTTTCCAGAAAAAAATATTCTTGTTAATGTTAATTATAATTAACATGAGTTTCATGTATGCACTGTCCTCTGAGAGGAAATTAAATTGAAACAGGTTATTCCTGAGCTTGGTGCTTCTCCTCCTCTTTCCTGATGTCCAATTCTGTAGTGAAGCGGTGAGAGTGTGGCTTTAGCTGGGCTGTGGATGGCAGCAGGAGCTTTGTCCTACACCTAGGAGCAGTGGTACCCAGCTCACCCTCATCTCTCCAAAGCCAGACCCATCCACAAAAGGCCAGCCTGGGGATCCTCCTGCTGCCTCTCCATGGGGAATTCACCCTGAGAGCCACATGGTGCTCTGTGGCATTCACATTCTCTGAA
>NW_005063681.1:0-897 GCF_000277835.1 Geospiza fortis | reverse complement strand
ATTTAATAAAATTATTTCATTTTAATTAAATAAATAAAATTTAATTCTTTGACATTTTCTCCTTCCTTCCTCTTTTTCATTTAGTAAAAATTATTTCATTTTAATCAAATAATTCAAATTTAATTATTTGACATTTTCTCCATTCCTCCTCTTTTTAATTCCATTTAATCTTTTATTTAATTAAAATCATTTCATTTTAATTAAATAATTCATATTTAATTCTTTGACATTTTCTCCATCCCTCCTTTTTATTTAATTTCACTTTTCATTTAATAAAAATTATTTCATTTTAATTCAATAATTTAAATTTAATTATTTGAAATTTTCTCCCTCCTCTTTTTTGTCTTTCATTTAATAGAAATGATTTCATTTTCATTTAATAATTTCAATTTAACTATTTGACATTTTCTCCATTCCTCCTCTTTTTGATTGAATTGAATTGAATTGAATTGAATTTATGAAATCACCCACCTAAGGGCATGGTAGTCCTCGATGCCTCACAGGGATGAGCTCCTAACGCCAGGCTGGGGGAAAAAAATGAGAATTAATTAGGGATTAATTAGGGAATTTTATTATTCTCTGAGGGGAGCCCATGAGGGGGGATCGATCCTGAGGGGGCTGAGGGAGGATCCCATGAGGGGATCCCATGAGTGGGGATCCTCTGAGGGAAACCTTTGAGGGGATCCTCTGAGGGATGATTGTTCCTGAGGGGGGATCCTCTGAGGGGAGATCAATCTTGAGGGGCCTGAGGGGGGATCGATCCTGAGGGGTTGAGGGGAGAACCTCTGAGGGGAACCTTTGGGGCCATCTTATGAGGGGGGATCAATCCTGAGGGAGCCAAGGGGGATCCTCTGAGGGGATTCCATGAGGGGGGATCCCGTGAGGGGAGATCCTCTG
>NW_005063680.1:0-897 GCF_000277835.1 Geospiza fortis | reverse complement strand
CCCCCACAAGCCTCCTTTTCTCCAGGGGAAATTTGGCCTGAAGGGACGCCATAAACTGACCAAAATCCATTTCTGTTTTTCTATGTAGGAACAACTGTATCTTTCTTCTTAGCAAATTATTTTTTATTTATCCTATTCCTAGAAATATTTCAGCATGGATTTTATTCAGCTTGCCCTTATCATTACAAACATTTTCCTGATGTCTGACTCAAATATCTCTTGTTGGTATATAATGTTGCATTCAGCTCTGAACAACACTCACTCGAAAATATCTGGGTTGTATCTGCCACCAGCATTTTAGCTCATCCTTACATATTATGCTCAGATTCACATAACAAAACAAACTCATACAGACTTTCAGACAAAACTAAATCAGAAAATGCATTCCAGAAGTCCATATAATAATCTCCAAACAGTACATACATGCAGTTTGAGGGACCAGCCCAGAACTACTGCAAACCTTAAAGCATCCATGACTGTGGATGTAAGCCATCAGCACCAACTATTTTATTCTATATAGTTTTGTTTCCACCCCACACTCTTACAAGGCCACACTACTTATTAAAGTAGATACAGCTGCTGGCAAACACTCACAGAAGAACAGCAATAGCTTTGATGGGATGGAGAAAGCTGTTAATTAGGAAAGAGGAGGCCAAATGCAAAAAAGCAGCAAAAGGCATTTTACAGCCGTTGCTTGCCCTGGCCCTTGTAATATAGAATAATTATGGTCATGCAGCTGTGCAGCCCTTTGCCTTGGGGTGGTCAACATCCTGGGTTTGGGGACACAAAGGTAGACTGTAAGAGCCAAGAACTATATTGCCTTTAATAATGTCAGATTTTGATTTGGTATCTTAGAACATAACCAAGGATAAGATGTAACTAAGATAAGAAAAAAAA
>NW_005063679.1:0-897 GCF_000277835.1 Geospiza fortis | reverse complement strand
TTCCAATTCAGGATATTCTATGATTCTAGACCAAGAAACGAGGTACCAAAAATGCAATGAATCTGCAAGAACAAATATACTGTGAGGCCAATTTCACATAAATGTTGTGAAAGATGAATTTCACTCTGCTGAGTATTGTACTCTCTTTTGAATGCTATGACTTCCACATGAAGACCAAAAAAGAAAAGCAATATTGTACCCATTTATAAGAGTGTCTCCAGGACACAGAATTTCTAAAACTAGGTGCTACTTCTTTCTCTGTGCCACTTTCAAAGCTGATATGTTTGTTGTCCCTGCTGTACCAAAACAGAAAATGAAATTATATCTTTTAAAATAATAAAAGTGAACAAATATATTTGTTATTCAAATGTTGTATGGGGATGTGCACATGTCCTTGACATTTTTTTGGGGTGATAATCTGCCATTTGCACAATATTATACTCAGTCACACAAAATGCTCAGGCTGAAGGATGGATGCTCTGATTAACCTCAAAGTGCTTACAAATTATAGCTGTTTTCTTTATTAGTTTGTTCAAATCCACTTGAGAAGGCTGCTGAGGGATGTCCTACAGAAAAAACAACCAGCATCCTTTGAGGCACTGATGGTTTCTTGCCTGTAACACTCTCCTCCCCTGATTTGCATTGAATGCATCCTAACACTCCTGACTTTCTTGTCTCCTTCCTAATAAGTCAACTACTAATTAATCAAATGCTGATTTTAATTGGAAACATTTTCTCATTAATTTGAAAGATTATTGAAAAAGACTTAATTCAAGCATCACCTTCTGTTCTTCCAAAAAAAAACTATTTGGCAAAACTCCTGTTTCAAAAAAGTATCATATAAAGCTCACAGAGCTGCTCATGTAGAGGAGAAAACAAACAAACAAAACAAAAAAA
>NW_005063678.1:0-897 GCF_000277835.1 Geospiza fortis | reverse complement strand
AAAAAGCAGTAAGCACTCCCTAAAGTCTGATCCCAAAGCAAACCCCAATGGCTGTGTCAAGTGGATTTTGTAATGTTCTGTACTAAGGCTGAGCTCAGACTACAGCTTTTCCTCAACAGCACTATTTTGATATCAACCCAAACATAGATTTAGCAAATCTGTGGAAGCAGAGTGACTTTGAGTCAAAATAGTTTAAAACTGCCCAAGAGATTAGAAATGTTATCAAGGAGGAGACAGCAGAAATCTCATAACCTTTGTTTCCATGGGAAGCAAAGCTGAAAGCCAATTGCCTCAACTTCTCCAGACCTTTGACAACACCAAAAATCAGGGTTTTTTCTGTGAATGAAGCAACTGTGATATTCAATCCTTCTCAGTGACAGCACATAAGCCTACCACTCTCCAGAGTTCTGCTGATTAACAGTGGAGATGCATTTCACCCAATAGGTTTCACTTCCCAAAGACATTTTAATGGGAAAAAAGCAACCACGAACCCCCTCAGAAGCTCAAAGTGGATACAAAGGAAACTCAAACACATCTGAACAGTGAGAGCTTGCAGTCTAGGTAAATGACATATGCTCCATAACCAACAATATTTTTTGTAAAAAGAAGCAAACAGTCTTCAGTTTACAGGTTTAATTAAAACCAGCCAGAGCATTTCACATTCTGATACAGAAAATCATGAAAGTAAATTAAGGACACAAACAGTGCTAGTTTCTCATCTAAACTGCTCTATTTCTGTTTTATAATCACAGATTATTTTCTATACATTTTTTCTTTCCCTTATGCATTGTCTAAAATGGAGTTACAGCAGCCCTTCCTTATCTGAAAACAAATAAACATCTTGTCAATAATTTCACATTATTCTCTTAATGTCTACACAAAGCATCATACAAAAAA
>NW_005063677.1:0-897 GCF_000277835.1 Geospiza fortis | reverse complement strand
AACACTTCCAGAGATGGGGCAGGCACAATTTCTCAAGACAACTTGGTTCATCTCAAAGTTCACTTTGAGCTGTTAGCAAGGTTCTTCACAGGGAGGAACTTCTAGCAGCAGGAGGAAGGTAAAGATGCAGCCATGAACAAAATCAGGTGGAAGTTGAACAAACAGGGCTGAGTTGCTTTGTTAGCATTTAGCCAGTCATGTGAACCTAGTGACTCATCTGGCCCTCAGTCCTAAAGTTAAACCTCAGTGAAGCTGAGCAGTTAAATACGCAATTAGCTCTCAACATCTGACACTTCAAATGTATTCCCAAAAATTACACCTAGTTCCTGAACAAATCAATCAAATGTCCTACTCCTTTTAAATTTTCTATGTACAAAGAAATTGTAGCTATTAGCCCAGAGGGAATAATCCCAGCAAATCCATCAATCTGCATGTAAGAATAAGGGATAAAACACCTTATGTGAAAGGCACATCAGCAATATCACTCCTGAGCTGGACTGAGAGCTTTTTGCTAGTGTCAGTCTCTGATACTGCTTCACACAATAGCCAGAGCCAGCAGCCTTTTCAAGCATTACTCACTTAAAATGTCAAAGACCACAAAATATTTGATATAAAGGTGTGACCTTCAAGGGACAAAAATACAGAGGCTTTTCCTTCTGAATGGCTGGTACTCTTAAGTGGAAATGAGGGCATAAAGAAGAAATTCAGCAAAAATTACATTTTATTTAATAAGAACAGTTACTCAGGATACATGTGGGCCTTCCAGGAGGGCAGGCTAACATTGGATGGCAAGGGATGAAACCAACATGTGGTCTGCCAGAGCAGTGTGAACTCCTGAGCAGTGTGAATAGTTGTTGGGTTTATTGTTTGGGGAGCTTGGTTTGTTGTTTGTTTTTG
>NW_005063676.1:0-897 GCF_000277835.1 Geospiza fortis | reverse complement strand
ACTGTTTTAATTCTGCTGCTGACAAAAATAAGTGCCATGATGGCTGCAGGATTATTTTTCTGTCCCTGTAATCCAACCTGAAGAAGAGCCCAAAGTCGCGCAGGACGAAGCACTGATTTCAGCCCCCATATAATTAAGGGCAGGTACTTCACACCACAATAAGCACTTCTACAAAGCCATGCTCACCAAAGGGGGCTCCACAGCATAGTGTGCCCCAGATCTATCCACAACTGTCTTGGAGAGAGAGGGGATGGTTGCTTTAGCACAGCTAAGTGCTCCTGTAAGTGCAAAGTCATGGTAAAGTGAAAGATGAAAATCTGCATCGTGCAGTGATAAAGATGATTATAAGCTCCAGTTCTCTTTAAACTTACCAAGGGCAATGGGGCGAGAGCTTAGTTAATCAATCCTGAGGAATCCTTTCCTGCTATCTTCTCCATCAACAAAAGAATGAAATCAGAAATGATGACGATGATTCATAGCCAGCAAACAAAGGCAGAGGAAGCTCAAAGTGCAGTTGATTCAACACAGCTTAATTAAAGCAGGCATTGCAGGAGACATTTGATAATGCCCTCTCACATTTCTTCTTTTTGAAGAGGTTGCATCCAAATTAGATAGGGTCTTGAGGTAAAAGTGCTCTAAAATTGAAGGCAAACAGGTTGTCACTACCCTAACACTTAGATACACTGGGAAGAAGTCAGCACTAGTATTTGGGATCAGTGTGGCTTTGCATAACCAAGAGGTTAGCCCAAGAGGTGAATTTTTCCAGGAAGTCTTGAAAATCTCAAAACTTACAAGGTTTGTGCTTAATATCTCTGCAGATCTGATTTACAGAACAGGATAACTTTGGAGAAAAGTAGTCTGGGCCATAATGGGACTTGGTTTTGTCAGCAGCAGAAT
>NW_005063675.1:0-898 GCF_000277835.1 Geospiza fortis | reverse complement strand
TCCACCTGAGAGAGCCCCTGTCGGGATCCAGCCACAGCTGCTCCGGTTTGTCCGGCACTGCAAGCACAGACCATGGGGTCACACACAGGGCCATGGGCAGGGGCTGAGGCCACAGGAGGCTGCAGCAGCTCCTGGCCAAGGGACAGGCTGCACAGGGACTCCCTACGAGGGGTTTGTCCCCTGCAAAGGCTGCGTGTGCTGCAGCAGTGGGAAGCACAACAGTGCAGGGTGGAGTGGGACAATGAGAACGGGCTGTGCCCTGCTCAGGGCTCTCCCAGCCCCCTCCCCAGAGGACTCTCCACAGGACCCAAGCAGCTCTGATCCCAGGCACATCCCTGCACAGAGCAAATGATCAGGCTGAGCTGAGGGATGAGGGGAGCATCTATTCTCCTCCCTGTGATACAGCTCTGGACTGTTCCTTGTCTCTGATATTTCTGTGCACTTACCTGTTTCCTGTGTCGTGAACAACCATGAGAACAGGGTTGTGTTGGGAGGCAAGTCAATGGTGACACTGTACTCAGTGAAGGGCTGCAAAGGGGAGCAGGTGAATATTCCCTCCTGGCCATGTAACATCTGCTCTGCATTCACCTCCTCAGCCTCACAGAGAGGGGAGGAAGGCGCTGCCAGCCGGCACATGGCCCTCATGCCCTGACAGGCATCAGGGAACCTGCAGGTCCATTTCAGTTTGATGCTGGTGCTGGAAATCTCAAAGGTCTCATGGTCAACCTGGAGCACTTCTGTGAAGGAAAGATTGCCAGAAGGTCACTTTATTCCCTTCCACACCCAGCCATGCAAGGATGCTGCAGTCAGACAACTTTGCTCATCACCCAGCCCAATGGGATAGAAAAGGAGAGCCTGAAGGTGGTCACTGCAGCCCTCTGAAAGGGGAGCAGGAGGA
>NW_005063674.1:0-898 GCF_000277835.1 Geospiza fortis | reverse complement strand
TTTTTTTTTTAAGGAGTCTTACAGAGGCTAATTATGAAATAATTTCCATCTTGGCACTTAAATGTTTTGGGAGGAGGATTTTGCTGTTTCGCTCAGAGGATGCAAGAAGCTTTTTGCAAGAATTGTCAAAGGGAATTGTTTTCTGAAATGGTCGCAAAGGTACCACCCAAAAACCCACCCTGTTCCACTTGCTGCTAAAGGAGGAAACCTCTACTTGCAGAAAAGTCTGGTGTCTGCTCACAGCCTTTTCCTGCAGTATTTCCTTGGAAATGCAGCTCCTCATTCACAGTCTCTGCCTCAAGCTGCAATTACTCCTCTCCTGCCCTATCTCTGCTCCTCCAGCACAACTTGCACTGAACACCAGGCACAAAACCAATGGTTTGGTCACGGTGGAGGCTGCAGACTGTGATCAGAATCATGAGCAACAGAAGGCAAAGCCATGGGGTCTCAACTGCTCACCTCAAGTGCTCCAAGAATCCTGAGTCCCACTGAAATGAGCTTTCCTTGCAGGGTGTCAGGAGCTGCAGAAGAAATTGGTTCTGCCAACATTTTGGGCTGGATAAATCAGTTGTTGCAGCTCAGCACCACCTGCAAGGAGTTTTGCTGCATCAGTATTTGCTGAAGTTTAATGCTTTTGCTGTGCAGCAGGCTTGAGCCTTGATCTACAGAGGCAGAATCTCACACGTTGCCTAATAACACTACCAAAAAAATGGAACTCAGATCTGTGTGGGTTTGGACAAGCAAAACTCCCTCAGTTTCTAACACAACCTCTCTTCTAAGACAAAGCCCTGCTCATGTGTAGCAGAAACCTCATGGGGCCATACTCCATCCAGCCAAAAGGGATAAATTTCAGTTCCCAAAGTTGTCCACTACAAAATCAACTGGTTCCACAGGAAAA
>NW_005063673.1:0-898 GCF_000277835.1 Geospiza fortis | reverse complement strand
GCTATGGGGTCCTTGCAGCATAATGATGATAGAACTGTTGCTGTGTACTGTTCTATATAAGCCAACAATGCTAGACAGGTGTCTTGCATTATTCACAGATGTGCAGATGTCACATTGGAGATAGTCTTGCTAGTGTCCAGGGATGATTTTTCTCATCTGGTCTAGATGTCTACCTTTTAAAGTGATGAACCATATTTTGAGTTATGCACTCTTTGAAATGGCTGTTGTTATTTGATATGACTTAATGGAGTCAGTGGAACAATGCCAACATGAATCTGGCTGTCCCATCCCTGGCAGTGTTCAGGTTGGATGGGGTTTCAAGAACCTGGTCTTAGTGGAATATGTCCCAGCCCATGGAAGGAGGATTGGAATGAGATTATTTTCAAGGTCCACTCCCACCCAAAACATCCTATGAACTCTTCAGGTAGGTATCTGACCTGTGACCTGTGTTGTATCTGCCATGTGTGAAAGGATCTTTTCAGTCCTGTAAAACTCTGTGAATAGCAAATAAGAGTTGACATTAAAATGTAGATAAGTGAATCGAGTACATTGAGTGAGGATGTGATCTAGTTAACTAAGCATGTCTCCCGGTGATTTTGTGTTACCTGGTGTAATTTACCCTGCCTGCAGCTCCCATTTGAGAAACACATGGATTTCTTGGGAAAACAAAGTGCTGAAGCATGTCATCAAAAAGGGTGATGAAGCAGTGAAGGCTCTAGAGAACATATCTTATGACAAGTATCTGAAAGAGCTGGGATTGTGTAGGCTGGGCAAAAGGAGGCTCAGGAGAAATGTTATCACTCCCTAGCTACCTGAAGGGTGGTTGCAGCAAGATTTGAATCTTTCTTTCCAAGTACCAACTCATACAATGAGAGGAAACAGCCTCAAGTTCTGCCAG
>NW_005063672.1:0-898 GCF_000277835.1 Geospiza fortis | reverse complement strand
AAGGCTCTAGTGACTCTTCTGTAGCAGAGATATTGTCTAGGGCTTCAATATAACTTAGCCTCTTACTTTCAGAATATACATATATGCAGTTCATGTAAGTAAAAAGGAGTAATCATTGCAGTTACTTGACTCCATTTAAAACAGACATATTTGATCCCATTTCCTTCAAACATGATGGGACTAAATGCCCCTACCTCACATGCAGACACTGCATTGTTGACTTCTACATTCTGAAAGAGTGAACTTGAATCTTTTGTCCAGAATACAGTAATTTGCTTTTCTCAAGGTTTTGCAGGATATCCTCTGTAGGATCAGCACCTTGCTGTAGTGTTTGGCCAGGAGGACAGAAAGGACACTCTAAGACAGCTAAAACAGCACTAGAGAGATGCCTGTTGTGCAGCTGAATCAAGCCCTGAATCTCATCCCAATGACCTACTGCTAACACCTTTGCCTCTGGGAGGGTCACACTGAACTATGCCATTAAACCATTTTGTTCTTAGGCAGTTACCTTTTCCTCTCTTCATGGTGCCCTTCTAACTTCTCACTATTTCATCTTCCATGTTCTGAGCTAGTTTGTACCACAGTAACAGCACTGAAAAAGGAAGCAAAATCAAATTTCTTTAAACCAAAGGGGTCATTAATCTGCCTCACAGTAAGGACTAAGTGCAGTGAGTGGAGGAAGAGCTATCTTTAAATCATAAATTATTGTAAGCACATTGTCTTTAAAAGAAAACAGCAGGTTTGTGATCCCCAGGTGTAAAAACAAGGGGGAAAAAAGCCAGCTTAAAAAACATTAAATATAAAATGGAATTATTAAATGAAGTACTACATCTTTCCCATGGGAGCAATCACTACAAAATTTCCTTAAATATTAGCTTCTACCTAATAACACAATAAA
>NW_005063671.1:0-898 GCF_000277835.1 Geospiza fortis | reverse complement strand
CTTATTGGCTTTGGGAACACAGCAGTGATTGCTATCAAACATATTACCAACTTGGGAAAAGGTAAATGTAAATGATCACAAATTGGTAACTGATGCACTCAGTGCTACACAAAACAACCTTTCTTTGGCTCTTAGCTGTATCCAGGCACAATTGTGGATGCAGTCAGTTGCTGCCTCAATGATAAGAGAAGGCGAAGAAGGCAATTTTCCTACTGAAATTCGGAAAAGAATTTGGGACAGTGTCACTGATTTTGAAAGAGAATTCCAATCCCGGTGGAACTTGGTGAATTTTACTTAGGACCCCATTACAAACACAGTCACAGCCCTTGTGTTAACCAAACACAATGCCTCAATGCATTTGAGATTTCCTATTATTGCATTAGGGCTAAATCACGGTGGAGCTATTCCCTATCTTTCTGAACATAGAGAATGAACCTGTCAAATTGGTGAAAAATGGCAAAATGTTAATTTGGAATCTTGTATTGTCTGAGAACAAGGCTTCATCTGTGAAAGTAATGCAATTATAGCTCAAGAAGTTTGTTTGGACACAGAGCAAAATATCTGTCATTTTGAAATTCATCCTAACGAGACTTCCGAAACAGTCCTTAAATATATAGGCAATGGGTGTGCACACTTTAGAACTGCTTGTGATATGGTCTTCGTAGAAAATGTAGTAGTGGATAGTAAAAATCATTCAAATTTTTGTGCTTGTAACTTTACAAAATTGCAGGATGTGATTTTTCTTCAGAAGCTCCAGTTACTTCCCATTACCTTTTACAGTCCAATTAAAGACCGATTCACAAACTACTATAGTCCTAGGGTGACGTTATGACGCTTGTATCCCCATCTGTGTGTTCTGTTTATCTGTTTAGCTGGATATCTTGTTCTGTGCCTTCAA
>NW_005063670.1:0-898 GCF_000277835.1 Geospiza fortis | reverse complement strand
GAGCAGTCTGACAGCTGCGTGGATCGTCCTTCAGCCACGCCGGAACATCTGGGTGACCCTGGCATGGACACTCCAACAGGAAAATATATGCCTGTCTACTGCAGCGGTGAGAGACCCTATGTCTACCTGCCTGGTAGGGATTCCATTGCAAGCTGAAGAGTTTCCAGCCAAGTTTGACACACCTATGCCTGACCCAGGTCCCAAATCACATCACATACAACCACACAATACCCGTCAGCAGCGGGCTGTAATGATCAAGAACCCCACAGAGAAGCAGCTGCCAAAGTTGCCCAGAGCAGCTCAGGAGCCTCAAGTGTTAGAGCTGTTGGGTTCCTCCCTAGCACCATACTGCGTACACTTTATCTTTACCCCACATTCCAACACTAAACCTTTTAATAACATACTGCAATACCGAGAGGATTTGACTGCCAAAAGTTGTTGTAACATTTTAAGCCATGTCACAACCAATAACCCATACCATTCCCATCCCAAAAACCTCCCTAAAGGTTGGTTTTTAATTTGTGGGGACCAGGCATGGGCAGGAATCCCTTCTCAGCTTTTAGGAGGGCCATGTACCATCAGGTGGTTGTCCCTGTTGACACCCAACCAAACCATGACTGGCGAATGGGCTCGAAAGAACAATTCAGTCAGCAAAATTCAAAAGAGAAGCATTGACGATTTGGACATTTTGGGCATGTGGCGACAATAGCTTTTGCTAGATCTTTCGAAAGCTTGAACATTCTGATAAGGGCAGGCACATTTTGATGAAAAAATGCGCGTAACAACTTTGCCTGGGCAAAGATGTTAGGGACATTAGCAGTCTCTATTGCCATGGCTAATGCATCCGCTTTCCGGTTCCCTTGTGTGATCGTACCTGGGAGGTCAGTGTGTGACCTCA
>NW_005063669.1:0-898 GCF_000277835.1 Geospiza fortis | reverse complement strand
TTATTTATGGCTGTAGTTTAGCTAAGTGTTCTTTAACTGTTTCATTTCTTTCACTGCTACTACTATCTGTACTGATGGAGTAGGTCTCTTACCATACCTAGCACAGTGAACAGGATATAATAGCAGTCACCTTTACCTCAGTGTACAATGTCAAGGTTGCAAAGCCCTGTTGCCCTGTTTTGATAGATAAAACCTGGAGGAAAGGGAGGTTGTTTTTTCCAGCTTGGACCATCATGTCTTTTTTCTATTCCCTGCTTCTGTTTTTCAAAGATGCAGGTTTCTGCCAAAAATGACAATTTAAAGGGCAGCACTGAAAGGATTTATCACTTTCTAGATTCATAAGTGCCTACTAGCAATGGCTTTGTTTACAAAAAATATTGGCAGGCTTTGCTTTCTATTATGAGCAGCTCAAGATATCACTGGCGTATTGCTGAGAAAGAAGCATTTCATTCAGCAGGCTTTTAACTCAATAAACTGCATGGCATTGTATGGAAGAAGGAGGAAAGAGTTGTTCTTTCTGAAAGGGTGATGCTTTAAAGGCTTGTTTTGCTTTAAGAGAAGCCATCCTTTCCCCTTTTCTGTATTTCCTCTTCTCAGATTTAAGAAGACAACAGTGATCTCTTCTAAATAGTTTCTGCTCTAATTTTTCATAGTTTTCCTTCAATTCCTAGTCAACAGTCCTTACAGGATAGAAATAAAATGTGAAACAGGCACAAGGGAGTTACCAGGGGTTGAAAATAACAATCACATTGCCCTAGATGTGATACCAAATCATTAGGCTATTGCCTGCCCTCTACCATTTCTCTCTCCTTTAGGGTTTCAGGTATGTAGCTGTTTTATAAGAGCTGGTATTGAACATTTCACTGTGCAGTGTGTGCAGCTCATTTATTTTGATTCA
>NW_005063668.1:0-899 GCF_000277835.1 Geospiza fortis | reverse complement strand
ATTTTTAAGGCCTCTTCCAACTCAAACTAGTCGATGATTCTAGAAATTCATGGTTGACCTGGAAAGACACCTGACTGACAAACTGGGGCCAGGTAATTCCTGCTCGAATGGCAATATTATTATTGTAAGTAAATCCAAGAGTATTTGAATGCATGTAAGACTCCACAGAATGAAAGAACAGGAAGGAAAGTTGTGTTTGCCTACATTAAATTCTGAGGATTTTGTGTATTAGCCCATTTGGTCTACCTGAAAGCAAAGTTAATGCTAGTAACATTGTAATAATGTGTTGAGTGAATATGGGAATTTGAGGCCACACTATAATCACCTCATACAAAAACCCAAAAAGAAAATATGCCACTGAATTGCTCCAGCCCACAGGCAGCATGGGGAGGAAAAGTGGCTTTGATAAACCTGTCCCAAATTTGCTGCAAATCACTGTAGTTATTGTAGTTTAGTGAAAATTCCTTTATTTTGTGCCATTGGCAGCATATTTTGAAGAGCAAACCCTAATACCCAAGGGTCAACACATCCAAGAGGAGTTTCCTCACCATGACAGGATCTGGACAACCAAGTGCATTAGTGAGGCTTGTGAGACTCCATGGTCACTCAGAACATGCTCTGTAATTGTCATGTAACAACAGATATTTGTGCAGCACCTTATTCCTCTGCTTGTCAATGTGAAAGGAAAGCTGCTGGGAAAAGGGAATTTATTTGTATTTATCTTTTCAGCTGGCTTCTTCTCTCGTCTGCCTCACTCCAGTGCTTTTCTTTCCAAGAAAAGAGTAATTTATAGGATCATAATACAGAAAATGACTCATTGTAAGGATTTTACTATGAATTAGTAGGTGAACCTTCAAGGATGTGTGCACTGACATCATCACATTCCCTCACTCAGTTGT
>NW_005063667.1:0-899 GCF_000277835.1 Geospiza fortis | reverse complement strand
CAAAATATTTTCCCCTAAAGTTTTCCTCTAGCCCCCACAGAGGAACCTAGGCTTGCATTGGGACAACACCATCCCCACAAGACAGCCACTGCAGAACTGGCCTCAGGATTAGAACCTGCCAATTTTAGTTCTTCACAACAGACCACAGACTGGTGGGTGGAAGGTTCCCCACAAGACAGGAGTTGCAGAATTGGCTTCAGGACTGAAACCTGTCAATTCTTGCTTTTCACAACAAAACCCACAAAAAGCACAGGGGCGTGGGTCCCCTCCAAACAGGAGCTTTAGGCTCTGCACTAAACCACAAGATGACAAAGGAATCAAATCTTCAAATTCATTTACCACAATTTCCACAATTACCTCAGAGAAAGATGCCTTCAAATTTCTAAGCCTACAGAAGAAACCACAATTTCTATGACCTCTTCAATAATCAAAGATCTTTTTTGACAATTTTCCCCCCTTAGTGATAAAATTGAAGGTAAATCAAGAGGCCTCTGTGTCTACCAGGTAACACACCTCCTCTCGATCTGGACCCACCTTAAAAGTTAACAAGGGCTCCAGGGTGGTGGGTCCTTGATATAAATGGAGCTATAAGAGAACCATAAATTCCATAGGAATTCCCCTGATTGACACAAGGAAAAGAGGGGAGGTTATGCATTAGAAGGGGATCTTAGGTATTAGGCATTTTGGGAAGTCTGTATCTCTCAAGTACCTCAGCCAATGGGGAAAGAGAGAGGGAAATGTGGTCAGGAAATTAGGATAAAAGGGAGGCTGTGTCCTCTAACAATTTGAGAGACCCCAGGGGAAATGCTGGTTCTTTCCATTGTTTCTTTCATCTCTCTGTATTTAACTTTATTTATCAGCAGATCCACAGTTTGTTTGTAAGGACAAATCCCTCATTC
>NW_005063666.1:0-899 GCF_000277835.1 Geospiza fortis | reverse complement strand
TGGCACAGCTTGTGGCCATTTCCTCTTCTCCTGTCCTTATCCAGAAGTTTTGTACAGACATAACCCATGGGTGTAGACCACAGGGTGCAAAGGTTTTCCTTGCTCACAAGACATGGGCTAGAAAGAGCACAGTACTAGTATTAGTAGTTGATTGGTCTAACAACCAGCATCTCTTCATATTACCAGCTGAGTTCAGTCCTGTATTTTAAAGTTGATGGAGGCTTACTAATGCCTCTGGAGAAATCATCAGTGAAAGTAAATCCCAACTCCAAGGCAAGCCACACCTACAAGGACCGTTTACTGCAAATGTCATTAGGTGCCTACCAACCTCCAGGTGTCTCAGATAGTTGTAGATGTCCTTCACACAGTTGCTACACAGGTTTGGGTTATTACTATCGTCCATGTCTGGGTCTTCAGACTCAAGCAAGACATTAGGAAAAGCCTGACATATTATCTGTCTTCTGCTGGATGGCATTCATGTATTTCTGTGGGGTTTGGAGACTGATGCTTTGACTACAAGGAAATTCAGAAAATCACTGCTGACAGCACCTCCCTCCACAGCCCAGTGTGGGCCAAGCTGCAATCCTGCGGCATGGAGCACTGCAGGGGCTCACGACCCCTATTTCAGGGCACCAGAGGGAAGGCACGGCTCTGCCGCAGCGGCAGCCAAGCACTGGGCTGGGGAGGGGGCATACAGTATAAAGAGGCCGGGACTGGTATTGGCAGTGGGACTGGGACTTAGGCTAGGACTCACTCAGGGGTTGGCGTGGCACGTTTTCCGTAGCGAAAGCTTCCCAGGGGCGGCGACCTACTTGACACTCGGCTGCCCGTGGTCTCCCTTCAGATTGGCGGCTGGGCGCACTTTCGGCTCAGCCACGCAGTGCCGATGTCGTCGTCCC
>NW_005063665.1:0-899 GCF_000277835.1 Geospiza fortis | reverse complement strand
ATACTTGGAGATAGCCAAATAATGTACCAGAAGAGAAGTTGACATTTTGTTGAATGTTGGAAGATACAGCTTCTCCAGTGCTGAGTTATTGATACATTCTTGGGTACAGTAGTGGGTAGTGGTATGTTGGGTGAAGATGGAAGAATTAGGGAAAAAATTGCTTTGTAATTAAAGCCAGGCTCCAGTTGAGCATATCATGTATCACAGCATCTGCAGTGATCTGTGTGTTACCAGTGTAGAGACTAACTCTAAAAAAGCTGCTGGAAAGGCACAGGGACTGTGTCTTCTCTGTATCATTAAGAGGAATTGAGTTTCTTGCCTGATCACACTTGTAGAGGAGGCAAATTCTAATATAGAGCAAATTGATAACCACAGTGCTTAGAGGATAACTGGGCTTTTTTTTCTATCTCTAATTCACTAGGTAGTGTATGTGTTGCTCTTTGTTTTATGATACTACTAATCATGATTATGGATCCCATCAAAATAAATAGTCTGCAGACAAAACAAAAGAAATCGTTCTTCTCCCATTACAAGAAACAGATTTTTGTCATGGGACACTGCACTTCTGTTTCATAGATTACATATTAGGATACTGTACTTATATATTGTTGGAGAAGGTACAGTTTACTTATCTTAAGGACATAAAAGGAAAGAATTTTGAAATGGAGCAAGTAGTAAATGAGTTTAAACAAAGGTTAGGGAGAGAGGTAATAATACTATCTGCAGTTTGCCTAGTTTACAAAGATCAAGTTGTGAGTATCTGCTTCATATATCATTGACAAACAAATTATGAACATACTGTTCTTTGTTTATCTGTTCTGAGAGATGAAGTATCAAGTGCAGCAAATAAATCTTGATTTTCCATAAGCTCAGTTGACGTGCTGGAGCCAGGTAGCATA
>NW_005063664.1:0-899 GCF_000277835.1 Geospiza fortis | reverse complement strand
ATCATTAGTTTCCAGCTACCTCTCCTGGAGCTCCTTGCTCTTCTGGTGATTGCTTTAACTCTCAGCTCACTCTCAGCTCATGGGGAATGAGTTAATTCCATAGACTGATAAAGATTCTCTGGATGACTAAATTTCAATGGGAATCAGTTCCCAAAGTTCGTCAGCACACAGGAACATAGAACTATACTTACAGCACAGCTTTCAGTGTTGTCAGGTCGATGAGGAATGATAAAAGACAAAGCATCCAAGGACCCTGAACAGTTCAGTGGAGTATAGGATGTGTTGTTGCAGCTCGTCAGAATCACATAGTAATGGGTTGGGACAGGGATTTCTGTATTGTTTACATACCTACAAAACAAACATTAGTTAAGGCATTTTTTGAGATATCAAGTATTAACACCACTGATACAATTAGAAATTTATACAATTTATCTCAATATATATCTTTCAATACTATATGACTTGAATTTATTTTGTAATTGAAAAAAATACCTGATGGGATACACAACCTCACAATTTATTTTATGAACAGCCAAACATACATGGATTACTCTGTCTGCTACAAGCAGTCCCACTGAAACAGGACTGCTTAATATGGTCAATACTCTATTTTGCCAGAGCCAGAGATCTCTACATCTGGAAGAGTGAGAATAGAGCATCATATTTGCCCTTCATTATATGAAGAATTTTAACCATATGAATTGGAGGAGAGTGATGAGAAAATTAACTTCTGACTCCTTGCCATTGAGAAATGCCAGAACACTGATTTGTGGCTGTGTGCTGTAGAAGTCAGTTTAGGATACTCAGTTGAAAATGTCTTTGCTGCTCTTTTCTGACTATTCTGCAAATATGGTCACTCTTGTGTATAAAGAGCTAAATGTTTCCCAGGCTTTTTTGTT
>NW_005063663.1:0-899 GCF_000277835.1 Geospiza fortis | reverse complement strand
TTTTCTTTTCTTTCTTTTTCTTTTTTTATTTTTCCTTTCCCAATCCAGGCAAGAACAAATCCCGCTGTCATTGCCACTACCATATTTTGGTGTGATTTTGTCACTCTTTCAGGTCTGGCTTCCCTGTTTTCTTGTTTTGACTTCATCTTGACAAGTCATTTTTCATTTCCTGTTGCTGGATGTCCAGCCTTGAGTCACTTGAGGGATCCTTCTACCTGGAAATACATAAGCACTGCACTGGCATCCTTAGAGAACCTTGTCACTCCTGTGCTTGGTCATTCTGATTGATGACTACAGATGCAACTGTCATCATAGAACCGTTGTTTGCAATTAGGAAATAAAATTACCTTCATTCTCACCTGTAATTAGGTAGAAATACATTATGTTTAGGTAGTTTATCTTTTATGGCCACTGATTAGATGGAAGTTTAGCACAATTCTTACAGTTTAGTTTATTCCTTATTTTTTCCTTCACACAGTCACTGAAAATAAGAATTTAGACTGCTGGAATAATTCTATTCATTAGAAGATTTGGTTTTTTTGTTTGTTTGTTTTCATTTCAGTCCTTATCTATCTGGGCTTTTTACGTCAGATGTTGAAAGAAACTGAGTATTAGTTTTGTTTTGTAACTTTTACATGACTTTCTGATTCCAGCTTTTTGTAGAGTGATACTTTTGAAATAGCAAGCTGTCATGTTCACTTGAGGGAAACTTTGAAACAAGGAGAACAACATAGATTTCTTTGGAATTGTGTTTAAATTCTTTTCTCCACGGTTATACTGATGTATACCACAATTCTTGTGTTTCACATTCACAGAGTTGGTTTGGGTCAAGAACTTTTTAATTACTTCAATCTAATTGTGATCATCATGTATCCTTTCATGAAAAATGTTTTAAAGAA
>NW_005063662.1:0-899 GCF_000277835.1 Geospiza fortis | reverse complement strand
CATTTTTAGGACCAAATTGTGGCATTTCTGGGGCCACATTTGGGGATTTTGGTGCCGAGCTCTGGCCGCTGATGGGAGCCGAGCTGCTGTGCAGGGCCAAAAATTCACCCCCAAATTCACTTTTTTTAATGACAAAAATCCCTTTTTTGTTGCCCAAAATTTGCGTTTTTCTCCGGGAAAAAATCGGATTTTTTTTGGCCGAAAAATCAATTTTTTTCCGTCAAAATTCGCCTTTTTTTCTGCCACCAAATTTTGCCATTTTTGGAGCCAAATTTTGGCATTTTTAGAGCCAAATTTTCGGATTTTGGGAGCCAAATTTGGGGATTTTTTGAGCCAAATTTTGACATTTTTCCCACCAAATTTTGGGATTTTTAGGACCAAATTTTGGCATTTTTGGGGCCAAATTTGGGCATTTTTAGGACCGAATTTTGGGATTTTTTTCCCAGAAAAAATCCGATTTTTTTTGGCCAAAATTTGCGTTTTTTTCCGGGAAAAAAATCGGATTTTTTTCGGCCGAAAAATCGAATTTTTTCCGTCAAAATTCCCATTTTTTTCACCAAAAATTCCCAATTTTTTCCTCCTAAAATTCCCATTTTTTCCTGCCAAAATTCCCATTTTTTCTCCAAAAAAATCCCATTTTTTCCTCCTAAAATTCCCATTTTTTCCTCACCAAAATTCCCATTTTTCCCGCCAAAATTCCCATTTTTTTTCCCGCCAAAATTTCAAATTTTTCCTGCCAAAATTCCCGGTTTTTTCCCAGAAAAAATCCGCTTTTTTCGGCCAAAAAATCCAATTTTTTCCGTCAAAATCCGCATTTTTTCCCCTACTTTTTGTGAAAAAAAATCCTTCTTTTTTCCTCTTAAAAATACTTCTTTTTCCCCCAATTTTCCCCCATTTTA
>NW_005063661.1:0-899 GCF_000277835.1 Geospiza fortis | reverse complement strand
CCTCTCTCCCTATTCCCTCTCTTCTCCATTTTAATCAGGAAGAATCAGAGTCTTCATCTTCTAAGGTTTCTTCAACAAGCACACCTGGTAAGTAGCTCAGGTTTGTGAACTCTGGGACTCTGTAATGCTAAAATCTAGTGACAAATCCTGGTTAGCTCTGCTGAATTTTGGAACCTGCCTCTTCTCCCATGATTACAGCTAGGATTTTGCTGTAGAATGGATCCTGGTTCAGAAGATTATAGATGAAAAGAACATAAGTGAATAGAGTATAAATGCAGAGTGTTGAAATTCTTTGCCCATGATCCCTCTGCTGAAGAGGCAGTGTTTGGAGCTGTGTAGCCAACACAGTCAGTGAGGAAAACTTACACATTCTGCAGTTGGCCAAGAGGTATTGTCAGCATGCAGATGTAAAATATTGTAAATTATTGTCTCGCAAGAGACCCTCAAGACTTTCTTTTCCTGTCCTTTAGTCGTCCCTTGTTGTACCCTCAGTTTCCCTGTGCACCTCTCAGTACATACCTGCAAAAAGGGGGGGGCTGTGCCATCTAACCCTGCAGTCTGTCACCCCAAAAGGCACTGGAAGCAGAAAGGAAATAACTGGATAATGAATACACCAACTTTCAGTCTGTTCCAGCTTCCTCTGCTGATTGCTTGCCCATGTGTGCACTTCTCCTCCAGATGATTCAACCACTTGATGATGTGCAGACCTTAATATTGAAAACCACTGCTGTAGTGTGAACAAAACCTGGCTGGGGAATAAAAAGGAGTGCTAGGAGTTATGTGTCCAGATGGAAATAACTGGCAAACTTAGTACTGAGATACAGGCACTCATCTAGAGAACTCAGACTGCAAGGAAATAAATGACATCACACAAATCAAGGTTTTCACACACACCCCCC
>NW_005063660.1:0-899 GCF_000277835.1 Geospiza fortis | reverse complement strand
GTGAAGATAACAGCCTGCAATAATCCTATTTAACAGCTGTTAATTGTCTCCTATAAACCACAGTTCAGCAAATTCTGATCACACAAGTTAAAACCTCCCTAATATACATGAAGAAAATATATCAATTGATGCAGAAAGAAATATTCAGAGATGCACATCTTAAATTTATTGTAAATATAGATTTCATGCAGATACCATATCTCCTAACTGCATGTTAATCATAAAACATTGTCTGAATGCAAATATTGCCATGACAGATTATACAGAAATATGTATAAAATTATTTCTTTACTTTTCACTGAGAAACATGAGGTTTGTAAATCTTAATAGCAAAGAATGCTCTTCAAAGTAATGAACACTTTACTAAGTGTTTGCGTTTCTGTTTGTTGCCCACATCCAGATGGCCAAAAATGTGAGCAGTCCACCAGTTGGACCACATTTTCCTACCACATGGAGACTTACAAAGTCATGGAAAGCCATAGTTCCAGCTCTTAATTCCAAACAGGCATTTGGCACACTCAGCATAGCAACTTACAGACAGATCCAGCCATGTCTCAGCTGCTGCATCACAGCTCACAAGACAGCGATGTGCCATTAGAAATTTCAGCAATATATATATAAGATACAAATTCAACTGTCAGTTGCATTTCAGGGCTCATATTCTGACAAATACACTTATTGTGTTCAGAATGCTGTTTCAGAACTGTATCAGACCAAAACTTTCTCTCAGCTCCAATCACACCTGAGGTTATGATGCTGAGGCTGCTTTGCATTTAGAGGACTTCAAGGCAAGGAGAAAGATGCTGACTAAGGCAGATACCCAGTACCTGGAAGTTTCTCTGCCTCTTAGATTAAGAATGAGGTGTGAGCAACTGCACATTTCCTGTAGATGGGAAGAA
>NW_005063659.1:0-899 GCF_000277835.1 Geospiza fortis | reverse complement strand
AAAAAACCTCCTAGTTTATACATCTACAGTTGTGGTGTGGATCTGGAGTATGAGTTGTGCTTTCAGATGTGGGAGGAAAGGACAGAGAACTATTTGTATGAATGCACTATAACTTCAATGCATTTGTGCCAGCTCACAATGGATGAGTACCTATTTCAAAGGTAGAGCTACACAAATCTTAAAATATGTGTGCCTGCGACTGCAGCTATTCTTGAGAGACAAGGGGAAAATGATGAGAGAAGATAGAAAGAGAATATGGAGAAGAAAGATGGTGTTATTTAGGTGGATTTAATCTAATTGTTCTAAATCTGCTTCTGTGACACGAAATAGTGAATACAGAAGAATACAGTGGTCACTGTGCTGATTTGGCCGTCAGCAAAGCAGCAATGCATAGCAATAATTCCAATTTACATAAATACACAGATTCTGTGGTTTGGCCTTAATTTAAATCAGACTTTTTCACGTCAAAACTAGAATAATTTATTTTAATATGTGAGTCTTGTTAGCCAGTTCTCGTTGTTTAAACATTCTGTATGATCAGGAAATGCATCAAAAACCACTGTGAGGAGAGCCATCACCAAGTAACAAATATATTTATGTGTAACAAACGTATCAACAAATGCTACGTCTGCTTTGCTCTGTGCACATTCTTCAGACCTCAGAGCTATATCCAGCAATGGACTGCATTAAACACCCCCCCCACTGAGTTTCCTGCTGCCTCATGTGATGATTCCATTATCAGAAGTCACATTCTCATGAGGATTTTGTCTGACCTAACTTCTCAGTCCCTAACCTCTGCAAATTACAATTCCTGCTCAGCTTTTCTCACTCTCAGAATTGGTTATTTCACCTTTCAAATACTCTAACACCTTAACCTTCTCTTTAAGTTGCTGAAAAAA
>NW_005063658.1:0-900 GCF_000277835.1 Geospiza fortis | reverse complement strand
GAAGGCCATATGGAATTCAAGAAGGGACAAGACCCACTCAAATAGGGGAAGAAACCCTACACAAATATGTGATGGCCCTAAACAAACAACTCAGAGAAATTGAGAAACATGTGGGTGGGGCTCAAAGCAGAGAATTAGATGGACCAGTGCATGATGCACAGCCTGAGGATTATGTATATGTTAAGTCTTTTGCAGAGAAGACTCTGGAACTGCAGTGGGAGGGACCATTCCAAGTGCTCCTCACCACATTTACTGCAATCAAGATTAAGGAACAAAGCGTCTGGATCCATCATTCCTGAGTGAAGAATGCTCCCGAGGGACTCTGGAAAGTTATAACAGGTGACAACAAACTGAAATTAAAACTTTCTCGGGAAAATAAATAGGGTGTGGATGAAATGATAAGCATGGATTAAGAATAGAAAAGATTGTAGTTATACTGAATAATCAAGTAGGTGTAGCCTGGAGAATTGTGGCATTTGTAATTATCACTATAGCCACAGCTAATGCAGTACTGCTTACATTTAATGTAACTGGTATATAAGTGTCAAGGGAAAGCTTATGACTCTGACTCCTAAGTCTCTGGGGATCAGATGCTAAAAGTTACAAATGCAACTGTGTGGGAAGGAAGAAATGTTTGAGGATGTGAATATGTGTTTGTCCAGGATGGGTTTCATAAATTTTGTCAAAAACCCATGAAAATTATTCAAATTGGTCCTGAATGCTGTGACAAATGCTTAGCCAGTTGTCCAGAGTTTAGACTCAAAATAGAAGGTTGTGCAATCAAGGATTTTAAGATTGATTATAATATAACTCAATTTTGTACTGTTTCCCGAATGGATAAGGTTAAAATAACTCAACTGTGATGGTGGTCACAATGGTGTTTGGGTGAAGGAAGAGACG
>NW_005063657.1:0-900 GCF_000277835.1 Geospiza fortis | reverse complement strand
CTCTCTCTGTCTCTCTCTGTTTCTTGTCTCTGACTCTATCTCTGCCTCTGTCTGTCTCTGTCTCTGTCTCTCTGTTCCTGCCCCAGTGGCTGTAAGATAAAGGTCCCCATTATCTCCAGTAGCTGACTCTGAGACCTCACAGGCAGGGGTGCCTGTAACCTAAGTCTGACTCCAGCAGCTGGCAACAAGTTTCACTCCCACACTCACTTCTTGCCAGCGGCTGACCCTGAGTCCTTGCAGTTCACACACACAGGCACACACTGCCTGCAGTGTCATTATGCAGTAAGATAGTTAAGAAATTAATAAGATACAAAAAGACAGACTAGGCTTACAGTGAGCAGAGAAGCATACTGACCAGCCCCATTTAACACACAATGTCCCCTTTCATGTTCCAGTCTCTCTATCCCCACTCTTTGGTCCTTACAGCTCCTCCTTTCTGCTGCACATTCCTTCATTTCTTTGCATACTCCAATGCAATCAACGTCCTGGAATCCCAGGCTGGCACCCTAATGGATTGCAAAACCCATGATGGTCCTCTCTGAAATGATTCCTGCATTTTGTTGATAGCCCATCAATTTGTGTATCTGACAAGGTTTCATGAGCTCCATTGTTGTTTGTCAGGTCTGTGTTTCTATATGGTTTGCTTTTTTCTTCCTGCTTTTCCATGTCATGCCAGTTTCACATGGTCCTCAATCAGACAGGTCTTACTGACTTTGTGCTCACATTCCATATGTTCTTACACACTGACCTAACTGACCAAGTTTTTTCTTAGTACTGTCTCTGTTATCAGGTTTTTCCCTCCTCCTTCATCTTAGCATCCCATTTTGATGAGGTCTTTAATCGTATAACCTTAAAGGAACACATGCTTTTTCATTACATGTGGTCTAACAAAAAAAAAAA
>NW_005063656.1:0-900 GCF_000277835.1 Geospiza fortis | reverse complement strand
GTAAATGAAATTACAAACTACCCCCGGTCGCAATATACTCGTTTTGCCTGAGTCAGTTTTAGTCTCAGTTCATTGTCTCCTGATGTCACTCTCCAAGGGGCTTCTGGGGCCATCTTCAATCGAGAGTGATGGATCCAGGCATTTGGCTCCGTGATCTTGATTGTGGTGAAGGTGGTGAGAAGCACCTGGAATGGTCCCTCCCACTGTGGTTCCAAAGTCTTTTCAGCCAGAGGCTTAACATATATATAATCCCCAGGCTGTATGTTATGTACTCGTCCATCTAGCTCCCTGCTCCAAGTTCCAGCCATATGTTTTCCATTTTCTCCACACTGTCTACTTAATTAAAGCCTATATATAGGTATTGTGGCTGGAACTCCGAAAATTGTATTGTTTACTCTGGTCACCTCTCAAGCCTTGAAAGTTCTGGTGGGAAACATTTCTGGCCACCCTGAAAATATATTTGCCAATACTCAGAAATACTGACACCCCCCTTTCCATGGGAGTTCTGAAAAGTCAATTTGCCACTGCTGTCCTAGTCCATGACCCTTCCCAATCTGACCTCGTTTTGGTCTGGGGGTATTCTTGGGGTTAGTCTGTCGGTTTACCTGAGTAATAGTGGCATATAAATTCCTGGCAACGATTCTTTCAATCAGATATGTGTTCTAGAAAGCCTGTGGAAACTACTGCTTAAAAGTCAACACTTCATTTCGATGCACTCTGTAACACTGGCAGCCTTGGTCATTCTGGGAAAGGAGCCACACTTTATAAAAACTTTTAAGTAGTTAGGCCCCAGTGTGTTTTCTGGTGCTCCTCCTTTACTAGTGACCACACAAATGGGAAGGGATTACCAGCTCCCTTTAAATGGTAGCCCATCCCTCGTGGTTGTATGTCCCTTTTGAT
>NW_005063655.1:0-900 GCF_000277835.1 Geospiza fortis | reverse complement strand
ATCCAGGTGGCTTTTGCTAAGTTTATTTCCTAATTTCTGATGGTTCCTCCCCCCCAAGTGCCTTCAGGTTAGTCTTAACTAGTCTGTTGTACCATTCAACTTTCCTGGAAGCTGGTGCATGATAAGGGATATGATATATACATTCAGTGCCATGTTCTCTGGCCTAGGTGTTTATAAGGCGGTTTTTGAAATGGGTCCCATTGTCCGACTCAATTCTCTCAGGGGTGCCATGTCTCCACAGGACTTGCTTTTCCAGGCCCAAGATGGTGTTCTGGGCAGTAGCGTGAGGCACAGGGTAGGTCTCTAGTCAACTAGTGGTGGCTTCCACTATGGTTAGCAAATAGTGCTTGCCTTGGTGGGTTTGGGAAGGGTGATGTAGTCAATCTTCCAGGCTTCCCCATACTTATATTTGGACCATTGCCCACCATATTTTAGGGGCTTCACCCGTTTGTCTTGCTTGATCTCAGCATACATCTCACAGTCATGGATAACCTGAATAATACTGTCTATGGTTAGATCCACCCCTCAGTCTCGTGCCCACTTATAGGTGGCATCTCTGCCCTGATGACCTGAGGCATCATGGGCCCATCGAGGTAGGAACAACTTTCCCTTATGTTGCTAATCTAACTCTGTCTTTGACACCTCTATCTTTGCAACCTGATCTACCTGATCGTTGTTTCAGTGTCGCTCATTAGCCCGACTTTTGGGGACATGAGCATCTACATGACGGACTTTCACAGGTAGCTTCTCTACCTGTGTGGCAATGTCTTTCCACTCATCAGCAGCCCAGATTTGCTTTCCTCTATGCTGCCAGTTGGCCATTTTCACCTTTCCAGCCAGCCCCACACAGCATTGGTTACCATCCATGAATTAGGTATAAAGGTATAGTTTTGGCCACTT
>NW_005063654.1:0-900 GCF_000277835.1 Geospiza fortis | reverse complement strand
CCATTTCTTTTGTACCAGAAATAACATTTACATGACATACATTCAGTACAGAAGCAGCAAGACCCAAGAAAACCAAAAAGACACATACACGATGGTAATTTATGATTGCTGCCACCAGATCACAAAGCCACTGGAACAGGGTGAAATTGTGAGCTTCTACTGGGTCCCTAGTTGACCACATCTAAGTCCTTAATTCTGATAGTCTTAGTCACTTTCACTTTGGTAGGCCTGTCTGGGGAGAAGTCAGGTATTGACTGCTCAGAAGGAGTTAGATTATTTCAGTTCTAGTAGCCCTCTCTAACCTAAATATCTTGTCAAGCCTGAAGTTCTTCATAGCTGATGGAGGAACATTGGCATTTCCACAGAGCTATTCATGCAATCTCTGGCAGATATCTACATTAGACTGGGAGTTAACCTCTGAAAATACCTGTTTTCTTAACCAGCTGTCCAAGGAGTCCATACTACTCAATCCTAATCCTGTAGCAGGGGTTCTCTGTTACCGTGAACCTCAGTACTTGGCAGGCTCCAGAACAGGATCTTTTGAAGTGTTTTGCAGTTATTCTCCCATTTTCCATGTTGACTAAGTATCTGAATTGATAATATCTAGCTACTCATTTTGCCCTCATGTGGACCTATGAGGTTGCTAGAGTCTACACGCAGACTTAGGATCCAGAAAATGCTGTTCTGTTTGCTCAGAGATGCACAGTCTTAGGCTTGTCCTCTGTTAATGATGGATACAATTTGATGTGATGAATCCATGCTTTTCCCTTCCCCAGAATTGTTAATCATCTTGGCTTTCCCATCAAACATCTGTAACTATCCACTCAAAATTTACTGTTTACATGCAGCTCTACATTACAGAAGCATTCTGTATTGCTACCCCATCAACCTAGATTGATA
>NW_005063653.1:0-900 GCF_000277835.1 Geospiza fortis | reverse complement strand
CTTCTCCCGAGGCTGTGGTGATTAAATAGTAATGGTCCACCCTTAGCTGTACTGACACAAAGAATAAAATATTTCTGTTCTGTGTATTAACTAAAACATGGTATTTTTGCTACAATACGTGTGTGTCTGTGTTCTGGTCTCATATCAGTGCTTTTAATCCCCCAGATGTTCTTTCAGTGCTCATTTATTCATTTGGTGCCAAGGCAGAACTGCACAGAGAGGGTGTCCCCTTCCCAGGTGCTCTGTGGATTCCAGGTCACACTGCTTGGAACACCAGCCCACCACATGAACCAGTGCAGAACAGGTACAAAATGTTCCCACTGCAAGCTCAACTCCTTTGTCAGAGCTGAGAACCCACAACTTACAGAGCAACGTGGTGTGGAGCCTTAGAAATATTTTGTCTCACCCCTGCTCGCCTCTTTGGCTCTAGTAACATTGAGCTACAGATTGCTCATGAGGTTGCTCCTGTGAATAAGTATTATTTGCTATAAAGAAGCATTGCAGAGCTGAGCTCTTTGTCCTCTCAGCCAGGGAAGACTCTTCCCAAGTTGTAGTACCAAGCTGGACACTCACTAAGAATTGTATTTCCCAAATTAGGCAGCAGCCAAAGCCAAAAATCTGGTTTATGCTGCATCATAAAACCTAATCTGCTTTCTCCCTTACAAATGTGGGTTTGTTTTAAATATTTATGACAATCCATCACACACTAGTAAATGTTCTTCAGTACATTTTGTAAAAGGAATGATGCCTAAATGACATGATAGCTTACTCCAGTGACTGTGATTTAAGGCTTTCCTGAGAAGTTCACTATTTACTGGTGTGAGAAGTGCCAAGCAGCTAGTCAAGCAGTGTTTTCACAAAATCATAGCATCATTTAGGCTGAAAAAGACCTTTAAGATC
>NW_005063652.1:0-900 GCF_000277835.1 Geospiza fortis | reverse complement strand
TTTTTTTTTTTTTGACAGCCCCAAAGATTAGAGATAACATGCATAATTAGTGTAGAATGAGGTAAAAATCACTTTCTGGATTGAAACATGTAGTGCAAACAATTACTGAGCTTCTTGTTAACTACAGGTCATTTAAGTCCAACCTGGAAAGTGAACACCTGTATGGTTTCTGCAACATGTAAAACCTTCAACTGAAAATCTTCATTTTACTAAAGACACTGAGAACAATTCTACTGCTTCCATTAAAACAGTTTTTCACTCAAAATTCATGTCCTGGTAATTCAAGCCATCTCAGCTCAAAACAATCTTATGTCAGCAGAAACTGATCCAAGTATTGCATGAGTCAAACATTTTTGCTTTGACTCATAAAGTTGGAAAGTTAGCCTTGGAAAATGGAAACCATGTTTTGTTTCTGTTCTGACTCATGCCATACTTGGATCACACTTAAGCTATATCTAAGCTTCCCTGCAGACCAAAGCTAAGATAACTTAACTGCATAGTTCTGCTTCACATATTGCTGTTATCTCCAAAATTCACATCTTCTGCAGGAAGTATTTACTAAGTACATCATCCTATTACCAATGAATCTGGAGTAAAGAGGACTGGAACAATCTCTATGTGCTATATACATGACTTGATCAGAAAACAATTCCATTCATCAAGGATTTGGTTTGAGTTTTCTGTTAGGGTGGTTTGGTTTTGTTTTGGCTTGGGGTTTTTGGTTCTTTTTGGGTTGGTTGGTTTTTTTTTTGAATACAGGCTCAGCAAGATTTTCAAATCTTGAGGTTAAGGCAGATCAAAGAGTATGAATCAACTGATAACCAGCTGCCCGCTGAAACACCAGAAAGTGGATAAATCACTCGTTAGTGGTCCCACAAGCATGGCTCTACCTCAGCACCA
>NW_005063651.1:0-900 GCF_000277835.1 Geospiza fortis | reverse complement strand
AATTAATGCTTGCTTTATAATGTGGTGTGGCTTTTGCTGAGTGGCACTAGACATGGTTTCATATCTGCCCCAGGGGAGGTTGGCATTGATGACCTGCTGGAATCTTTACAGGAACTGTATTAAAACACAGTTTTTACTTCTGCACTGCTCATCATGTTTCAGTGCTCTGCAGTTAGAACAAAGTCTGATTCATGCTATAATGTTTTTCTGTAATATTAAGTGTGCTTTTAAAATGCATATATGATAATTAGGCATTTGTGCTTAAATTATCTCTTCTTCTCCACTTTTTCCTTGTGCAAACAGGGATTTTTGTACCACTTCCCCTTAATCAAGGATGAGGTGTGAAACCATGTCAGGTACTTCCGGGACACTCCACCATTCCTGCCAATGGATTAGCATTGAATTGCACCATGGAAGTGACCACCCCATTTTAGCTGAGTGTCCTCTGTCTTTGTGCATGGGAAGGAGACAGTGGTGCTGCACTGTTGTAAAGGACTTGGATACTTGTAGGTACTTTGACTTAGGCAGTCCTTTTTGTCCCAAGGTGTCAGCACAGTCTAAGGCCCAAATAAGGACCCAAATACCCAGCTGAGTCCCACGTGTAGTCTCACTGACTGATCCCAGTTGTTGGCATCTCTTGATGTTTCCCTGTCTCATGTTGGGTATGAATGAGTAAAGTTTGTGCTTGAGCACAAACAATTGGAGTCACTTGGAAAAGGTGTCTAACCTTTGTGGTATTCTCTGTTTGATGAGATGAGGGTGGTTTATTCTGTCTAGGCTCATTTTTGCCTGGTTTTGCAGCCTGAAGTTGGTACAGGGAAGAGAGCAAACATCAGTGTTCTGTTGAGGCACCAGAGTTTTTGGCTCAGCCATTACTTTCATGGCAGATCTCCTTTGCTA
>NW_005063650.1:0-900 GCF_000277835.1 Geospiza fortis | reverse complement strand
TCAGGTTCAGAGAATGTGAATCCCCCAGTGGCTGTATCCAGCTGAGGCTCTTGGGCCTCGCCTGAGCTGTAGGCTGGGCCATGCCACCCTGGTGCTGCCAGCCAGCCTGCTCTGACCCCATCTTATCCCACGGCCCTGCCTGACCATCCCAGAGCAGGTCTGAACCTGGTTCCCTCACTGGGCCTGATCCACACCCCAGGCACATCTGAGGAGTTCAATAAGTTCAAAGTTCCTCAGTCTGACCAGTTAACTTGTATTCTTTGTGCTTCTCCCAGTGCCTGTGTTCTAAAATTAAGGGAGTGGTGAATAATATTTAGTGATAATATTTGAAGATCTCTTTCTAGGGGCGTATTAGTCTTAACTTGAAAGTGAACATACAGTCATCATGGCTTAATGCAATTTTTCAATCTTTTTTTGAACTACTTGAACCTATTTTACACATTGTTTATGAAATACATAAAAGCAAATATTGTATCTATTTGTTATGGCTTGGCTAAGCTCTACATATTTACATTCTTATATATTTTTCTCTTAAATGCTCTTATTGTATCCACTTATTTTAAAGCTCTAATGGAATTATAGTCCTGTTTTTATGACAAGATACTTGCTATCTCATGTTTTGCACTGCAGCATCAACAATTCTTTGCATGTTTCTTATAGCATTCTGTGTTAAATATCAACAATGTTACATAAGGAAAAAATCACTCCCCATGCTTTGACTCGGTGTGTAATTCTATTAGCAGTTCAGAGTGGGCTGGAATGTACTTCTGTCATCACTCTGCTACAATGATAAACTAATGTTTTCCTCCACCATCACAACAGTATGTGAATGCTGGCTCAAATCTCTGGAGGAGAGTTGGGTGATAATTATTTGTGATGCTCCATGAAAAATATAATTTT
>NW_005063649.1:0-900 GCF_000277835.1 Geospiza fortis | reverse complement strand
CAATCTAAACCTTCCTTGGGTCAGCTTGAGGCTGTTGCTGTTGCTTGTTGCATTTCAGTGTTACATAATGCTTCACAAACTTGTTACAAGTCTGTTTTGTTGATTATGTTATTTTTTCAGTGTGAGTCAGACAGTCAGTCATGGTTAGCTTGTGTGGAAAAGCAATTGCAGGAGAAAGGTTTTTATTTTCCCATTCTAAAAACCTAGCTTTTAAGTTCCCCCACTTAACAAATGATTACTTTCTCATGCCTTTTAAATTCATTAGGGACCAAAATTAAACAAACTGGAGTATTATTTGCTTTATCACTGTTGCTAACTACATCACAGAAATCATGAGTAATACCAAAAACCTTTGGACACAAGGTTTGCCAGCTGATTTCTGCATTGTTCCCAGTCTCAGGAAACACTCCAGAGTTCAGTTGTCCTGCTCAAAACTGCTTTTCTGTACATTGAGGGTGGCATTGCTGCAGATTTATTATTATTCCACAAGAGACACTCAGTTTAGCACTTCTGTGAGGATGTCAGGGGTAGCATGTAGAGGGAATTCTCAGTTCCCAAGGCAAGCAGCTTGGCTCCAGCTCTGGCTGCCCTGGCCCTGACCCTGGGGCTGTTCTGGTGCAGAGCAGGCTCCTCTTTGCCTGTACCAGGTGGGAGAAGTGCCTGATCTCAGGGACAGGAGTGCTGCCTGTGAGCTGGGGGAGCACATGGTGCAACCTGACCCGCAGGAGTGACATTCACACCGCTCATAAATCCCTTTGTGGCCTCAAAGGTGAGGGACTCTGGAATGTTTTGGGGTTCAATAACAATACTGGCCTCTCTGCTATGTACATAATTGTTATTGTTAGGTTGGATGTGACATACACACGCGTGATTAGAGTCTAAGAAGAAAAAAGTTTTTAT
>NW_005063648.1:0-901 GCF_000277835.1 Geospiza fortis | reverse complement strand
CCTTTGGCAAGTTTTCTGTTTATACATAGTGGTGCAAAATCTTTTTGGGAAATGAAAGACTTGCTTTAAAAAATAAAAGCCCCAAAAGTGAAGAAGCCTGCTTTTGCCTACCCTCATCCTGTTCTTAGAAACTGATGGTTTTTATTTTCACAAGAAATACCTCAAGGCATATTGCTGGCATAGGTGCCATAAATGATTGAGATTTCTTCAAAGTTGATAGCAACTGAAGATGGGCTTCTCTAGTGGAAAATATGAATTAAACATAGATATGGATCTAGTTAAGAGGCTTATAATTAACTTCCAGATCTGCTTCTGAGTCCTTTATGCTACCTCAATTTAATGCTTCTATTAACAGGAAGCTCTCAGTTCAAACTGACTGTATCAATTAACATGTATTACTCTAACAATTTCATATACTATATTGCTATTTATATTGTTTTTATGCCTGTGTTGAAATTGCTTTAAAACACTTTTATGGCATTCAGTGGGTACTTCTGGGGGCAGGGAAGAAGCTACCTTGCAGCTATGAAGCTGTTACAGGATCAAGTGAAAGGAAATTTGTTGTGTGGTACTTGCTTTGTGATACAAACATTTCTTGTAACAATGCTTTTTTTGGAAACGGCATTCTGTGCTTGAAAGGTGATACTTAAAACCTGTTTGTTTTTAAAGGACTATGGAATAAAAGAAGATGAATTGCAGGCTATCCTCAATTACCTGCTTACTATACATGAGGTAATTTTTAATTTGGGGGATGTGTTTATGAAGAATGGCATACAAGTGCTGTTTGTGACCAAATGTTTGACTAATTTCAAATATAACCCCCTTTATGCCACAAGATGGCTCTGCAGAGGAAGTAGCAAACATTGTCCAATTCTTTAGAGTAGTGTGCTGATATGCCAAT
>NW_005063647.1:0-901 GCF_000277835.1 Geospiza fortis | reverse complement strand
TTTTTTTTTTTAATATGTCTTTGCATAACAAAATAATGTTTTGTGATGGTTCTAAATGACAAGCAGTGTACAGTGGCATAAGACATTAAAAAATAGCATAGTATATATGCATGTATATGTATACATGTATAGATATGTGAAGACGAGGGAAGTGTCTTTAAAGTTGTATATCAGGCCCTGAACCTTTTAACTAACCTGGTTTTCTGTCACTTACTGAGACATGAATTATTTTAGCAATAGTAAGAATTGTTAGGATTTGTTGCATTCTCATGTTCACAAGAGTTCCCTCAACCAGAACATTGGGCATTTGGAATACATCATACATCAAGGACAGCAAATACTGAACATTTGCTTTTCCCTGTGTCTTGCTGCTCTACAGGTCAATCAATCTCCCTCTTCTACCAGCCTATATTGGGATTCTGGCACTGTTCTACAAGCATAAGAAGTCAGTTGAATTTGTTATTCTTTGTGCTAGAAGTCCCTGAAGTCATCGACCAGAGAGGAACATTTGTAGCTTTGTTTATGAAGTGAGCATTCAAAATGATTTTCAATACTTTCTGCTGCTCTTTATTCCCTTTATTCTTTCAAGTGTCTGATTTTTTCATCAGCTTTCCTGTGTTAAACAAAAAGTGCAGTCCTGACAAAAGGTCTTTTTGATGACAGAAAGAACTACAGGAGAGATTGATCTGTACAAGAGAGGTCTTCTATGGTCTGAATATTTTCTAATTTTCTTGCCTTGTCTATGGATCAAGATGAGTGAACGATCTCTTCTTTTACAAATGAAGATCCCTGGTTAAGCATAAAGAAAAATAACTGGTGTGGAGGGAGTGGAAGTTAAAATCAAATGTATATTTTGCAATCATAGGCCTCTTGTAATCTTTATGTAATCTAATTTTTTTTT
>NW_005063646.1:0-901 GCF_000277835.1 Geospiza fortis | reverse complement strand
TTTTTTTCCATGCCTCAGAAACTGGCTATTGGTGAAACAAAGCAGAATGTAAGGAAAGGGAGAAAGTTGTTTTTCTGTGTTAGTGTAGAGTTTTAATACTAATGTATTTTAGAAACAGGAGATCTTGGAGGAGACCCAAGATACCCTTTGCTGTGTATATCAGCTTCCTCCAACTGATAAGGGTTGTGTCCCCCCTTGCCCATATCTGAAGCCCCCTCCTGAGGAGCTGTTGTCTCAAGATATGATAATCACCCTGTGTGCTGATAGGACTTCAGTGGGCACTCCCTTCTGCCTGGTTAGTGTCTCCTCTGTGACTGTGACATCTGCCTCTCCTCATGTCTGTATTTAATGACAGCTTAAAAAAATTATCAGCATTGGCCCACTAAAATCAGTGATGGTAGATTAAATAACAGATTATGTAGGTTAGTGATACATGAAAATCAACAGCAGCAGGAAGAATTTATCTCTAGGGCTTAATTTTTTCCTATGCCAGTAGTTCAACAAAGCTTCTAGGCCTGAATTCCAAACGTGTTCTGTGATTTTGTTGGGTATTAACAACTTTAGTTCTAAACAGTGGGTGGGTTTATGTGCACACAGTGCAGGAGTGAGTGCATCTCTACCCCTAGAGATGAAAACCCTGTGCCCTGAGCTTTGTGACCAGTCCCAAGCTCACAGCTGGACTGACAAGAGCCAAATCTTTGATGACCAGGGCATTTCTAGCAAAAATGTATTTCTGTGCCATGCAAAGGCAGAGCCTGTTATTAACTTAATCTGATTTTAAGAGGAGATTTCTTCAGTTTTTACATTTAGTCCATCTTGGGAGTAGCTTTGTTATTTGATGTGCATTTTTTACATCCTTATTCGTTTTGTAAGATAAGAATAAGTAAGTGATGAGACATAT
>NW_005063645.1:0-901 GCF_000277835.1 Geospiza fortis | reverse complement strand
ACTGCATGATAGCAACTACCTACAGCACATCCTTAGCTGGGAATCTGCAAGCATGGATTTCCCTCCCCTGTGCAGGAGGAGCACTTTCTCCCTTACTCCTGGCTGAATTGTTGCTTCCAAATAAACACTGGGGAAGCAAGATCTGTTCAGCATTCAACTTTATGTTTTAGTTGAGAGATTTAGTCATAGCAAATGCAGGCAGTGCCTGTCACTTCTTTCTGCATTAGAAAAGCCAGAGAGAAGGGAAATGCTACATCTCAGAGTGCCTCTCTTGGTAGCCCAGACCACCAGAGCACATTGATGGTCTTGGCAACTTGAGCATTGTGTTCGTCCCTGGAACCCCAAATATTCCAAAGCCAATTCTGCCTGCTGTGCCTGAGGAGGAGTTGGGTTCCTTCATCTGTATTGTCAGTCAATTCTTATAGTTGTTCCCATATACTTGCCAAGGCTGGATTCATTTCTTCTTTGGTCAAGAACCTCTTCCCTGTCTGTGCTTTCCTCAGAGAGGAGGAATGTTGCACTCACTTAAGAGTGTGCTCTACATATTATGAGTTTCCTTCTGTTTTAAGATACAAGTATATTCCTTATTCTGATGCCAAAAGATTGTTGCTTTTTATATATTTTTTATATATTCCTAGCTTTGTAGACTCTTGATGTATAGTTGCATGGTTTCTTAGCTAGCATTCAGTACTTTTCCAGTACTTGTTAGACAGACATATTCCTGGAGTCCCATTCTAATCTCTCTTCAGTGAGCCAAGGCCATTCTTCTGCTTCCCCATGTGTGTAGACATGAACAAGGTGGGGCTATGAGAAAGGGAGGAGGCTTCAGTAGCAGGCTGAACCAAGGGGGGAATTACTTCATTAACTGCACTTTTAATTGGGGATTCTTGTCAATTATGCT
>NW_005063644.1:0-901 GCF_000277835.1 Geospiza fortis | reverse complement strand
GAAATTTTATGAGCAGGAGGCCTTTTTCCCATTCCTGAACACTTTTACCGCAGCAGCAAAGGTTTGGCCCACTGTACTCCCAGCCAGAGCCATGAAAACAGAGAGCAGAAATTCGTGACATCCACAGCCTTATGTGCTCTGCTTACAGCTTCCATCTGAGATATGTGCACCAAGCCAAAGAGGTAATTAAGGAACAATTAAATTAAGCTTTATAGGAGGCGATGAAAATGGCAGTAAAGAAGCAAACTACAGCACTGCAAACAACACAAGAGCATTTGGAGCACGCTGCAATGAACCTGCTGCCTCCTCTCGTGGTGCTGCCACAGAGAGGCAATCAGGGAAGACCCGGGCTGGCAGCCATCTCAGGAAGCCCCATGGCCAGATTTGGCCCCCAGACAAGAGTCTTTGTCACTGTGCTGTTTCAGGAAAGGGAAGCCTGAGCTATTTTCCCAGTGAGGAGCAATTACCAGAGTCGATGGCTCAGGAAGAGAAATGCCCCACCAAAGTCAGGGAGGTGGGAAGGCCAGATGGGCAGGGCTTTTCCTAAGCCAAGCTGAGAGAAAAGCCCCAGAGCCAGGCAGGATTTGGCCATGCTGCTGGGACCAATATTTAAGATAAAACAAAAACCCAGCTGACTGAACACAAAGGACAACAGAGAGCATGAAGAATGGAAAGGGCAGGGGGATTTACTTCCATACAAACCACAAATCAGGTTAGGGGAATTTGCATAAAAGAATTAATTACCCTCACAAGATGACTGGATTAGGTAGGAGATCCTCTCCTTTCAGACTGGGATAATTAATGGAAGATAGAGTCACCCTGGTGTGTTTATGAGGCTGTTGCAGGGGATGAGTGCAGTGCACAGAGGGTGACAGCTGCACCATGCCATCCCTGTGGTCTT
>NW_005063643.1:0-901 GCF_000277835.1 Geospiza fortis | reverse complement strand
TGTTACTCCTAACACAACTCTTTTTCTAGTGACTGGGTTGTTTTTATAGCAGATTTCACATTTGCTCACTACTTATTGTATATCAGATATTCTCTTTCCTATTACTACCTTTTTTTGATATTTCAGAAGATTTTCAACACCAAAATGTGTGTTTTCATGTTCTCTCTGAGCTAGTTCCCAAAGGATCAGGGGTGGGACTACAACCTGGTTTGCTGGTGTAACAGCCCATCCACTCTCTGTGATCTCAGCTTTAAGAAACTTAGTTTGTTGTCTGCTTGTTCATATTTTGGGGTGAACTCTGACAAATCAACCTTTTTTTGTGGAATTACTGCGAGAATACCTTTTTCTGCAATCCCTCTTGCTGCTTTATCAGCAAATCAATTTCCCAATTCTGGAGTGATTTTCCCTTTTTGGTGACCTCTACAATGCATGATAGCTACTTCTGTGGGTTTTTTAATGTTCTCTAGAAGGGCAAGTATTTGTTCAGCATGTTTGATTGGATTACCTTGAGCATTCAGAAGTCTTCTCTCCTTCCAGATGGCTCTATGGCCATGGACAACACTAAATGCATATTTAGAGTCAGTCCATATATTTACTTTTTTTCCCTTTGCTCAGGTCTTGAGTCAAGGGGTCAGCTGGAAATATAATTAGGATAATTAAAAACTGCAGATGAGTCGAGGGACCAGCTAGGAATATAATCGGGATAGTAGAAGATTGCATATTTTAGTTAAGATTTTAAAATTAGTTAAGAAGCTAAGTTAGTAATATAGCTAACAAGAATCACGTACCTTAGTTAAAGAGTAAAAAGTATATTAAGAAAGAGAAGCTAGGAGTGACAAGGATAGATGGAGCAATTGTGAAGGAGCAGAGACCGTAGAAATACCTTGCCTCAAGAATAATC
>NW_005063642.1:0-901 GCF_000277835.1 Geospiza fortis | reverse complement strand
GTTATGAGTAAAAGTTTCATTGCTTTCCCAGTCTGATATTTCATATCATTGATTCCTAGACCTATACATCTGCACTAAAATATATATTTAGTGTATGAAAGATTGGATCCAGTGCTTAAAGAACCAGTGTTCTAAGCATAGCTCTCTATTTTCAACCATTTGCAGAATTTTTCTTCTAAACCAAAACTACCATTTCTGGTGTTACATGTGTATATAAAATACTCTATTTTCTGGTTGCCATTAAAACCCTCTTGTTATTCTCTCAAAGAAGAAAGGATTAAGTTGAGATGGATCATACAGAATTTCTTGTAGATACCAGAGCTATTCACCCAGGCAATTACTGAAAGGGAATAGAGATTTTTAACATCAAAAAATGTACATGTGATGTGTGTGTGACTTAAACATATGCAACTAAGTTAAGAGGCTGGTCCTTCTAGACTGTGGAGTAGAGCAAAAGGCAGATCCAGAGACTAATTCAGAGCATGTAATGTTAGGCAGCATCAGAAACACAAAAAGAGAAAGGAAGAAAAATGACACAGTGAGCATGGACCTTCCCAGAGAACAGACTTTTGTCTTCCTCGGTGCTTTTCTGTTCCAGGTCACTGGCTTCTGATGCCATCTGACTATTGAATACATGATGAGAGAACAGAATTTATAGATTTTAATCCTTATAAATGCTGAAGCATGATTATTATTCCTGCTACAATCAATAAGGTCTTCCACAGGAAGATTGGCCATGAGAGGTAAATCAGGAGCTGGGTCCAGGAAAAGAAGACGTTGGTAGAAACAGTGCAGGTGCTGTGGCTAGATGTATCTCACAAAGCCCAATGAAGAATAGTTTTCCTGATGTCCCTGGATACCATAACTCAGATAACTCTGACTAATCTTCTTTTCTAAAACC
>NW_005063641.1:0-901 GCF_000277835.1 Geospiza fortis | reverse complement strand
ATTTGGGAATTTTCTTTCTTTCTTTCTATCTTTCTGTCCTTCCTTCTCTCTTTCTCTCTTTCTTTCTCTCTTTCTTTTCCCTCCTTCCCCCACTTCCTTCCTTCACTTCCTTCCTTCCACTACATCCTTCCTTCCACCACATCCTTCTGCGCCTTCCTTCCCTCCCTCCCTCCACTTTGATGTTAATTTGTGAACTGTCAAGTAGTTCCAGGAAATTACTCTTCTTTAAAAATCATTTTGAAGCTTAGAAATGAAGAAATACAAAAATTGTGTCAAAGCAGTGCATTGAAAAGAACTTTTTAAGTGAGGATTTGCTATTGAAAATTCAAAAATACAAAATTGAAATGATGGAATGGATGGTTTGAAGGGATATTCTTTGTATTTCTGTGATAAAAATGAGGATCTCAAATTTTACACCTTCTAAAAACACATATTGAAAGTTACTACTTTCAGGAACAAAAATAGTTCCAAAGAAAGAAAATTGATTCATGCAGATGAAAATATCATCTTCCAAAACTCATCATCAAGTCCAAAGGATTACCCTGCTTTTACACAGTAAGCTTGATGCAGATTTCTATTCTCACACAAACACAGAAGAATTTTTCAAATGACTAGAAAGTCTTGAAAAGCAAATTAACCTTTGAGAAAAAAGATACAAAAAAGAGCAGGAAATCATATACATCCACACTTGCTACTTGTTGGTTACTAAATATTGGCTCTGGTTTGTGGCCAAGTACACTTGCCATTAACACAGGCAGATAGCCCTCTTCCGTCTGCACAAAGATGTGTGATACCGGGTCTCAAAGAATGGAGAATATTTTTTCTCGTAGATAGGTTTTTGTTATAAAAGTAAAAGCGTATGTTTCCTGGTTCAATTACCTGGATTTTTTTCCTGGAAAGT
>NW_005063640.1:0-901 GCF_000277835.1 Geospiza fortis | reverse complement strand
TTTCCACTTCCAAAGCCACTCAGCTGGAATAATTGCTACAGGACATGTTAGCTCTGTGCTGGAATAGCCTTTCTACAAGGCAGATGGATCATGAGAGCAGCACCTGGCTGCTTGGGAAGAAGTGCTTGGGGAGGGGAAAGAGCAGATAGCCTGGGGGCAGTGGGTCTTCTTAGTAACATTTATTTTGCAACTTATGGAAGGAGTCTTTTTTCATCTTTGGGAAGTTTATAGCTTTTGTGGTACTTGGAGAGAGCAGTTAACCCAAAACCACTGGCAGCAGCTCAGCATGAAGAGGCCATGTTAAAGAGGGACCTCTGAGAACTCTCTAGATCAGATTTCCTCAAAGTGAAACAGGATGGGATTGCAATGTCTCCTTGGCATGGCCCTGAAACCAAAATGATTCTTCACTGACTAAATAGTTTCATGAGTTGGTTAGACTACAGCCTGCAACCAGAGATGGAAAGGAAGCTGCCTTTTCCTTGAATTCTGCTCCTTTTTCTCATGAGAACTGAAAACAGGACTAACATAAAGCAATTCCTTTCACTTCCAACCTGCAGTTTGATTATTCACTGCATTAATTTACCAATTCCATGATTCGAACCCATTGGTTTATTGATTTAGTCTTAATAGGAACACTGATGCAATCATGAGATTGTTCAGTTTTTAATTAACTTTGAAAAATTGTAGCAGATTTACCCTTGCTGCCTTATAAATGAACTCCCTTGCTTATTCTTTTCAATAAGACCCATTTCAATAAAATCCACTATGCTGGTTTATTGTGTCAGGCAGCTCCAGGCAACTAGCAATAGGACAAGAGGACATAGGCTGCATCAGAGAAGGTTTAAGTTGGACGTTAGGAAGAAGTTCTTCACAGAAGGGTGATTGGGCATTGGAATGGGCT
>NW_005063639.1:0-902 GCF_000277835.1 Geospiza fortis | reverse complement strand
TCATGTCCAGAGCTGAGGTTTTGCTGAACCTTTTCTTCCTGTCACCAGAGATTTTAAACTCGATTGCTTCATGGTCACTGCAACCAAGATGGCCATCAATCACCACTTCACTCACAAGACCCTCTCCACTAACAAGAAACAAATCAAAGAGGGGCCTTTCCTAGTCAGCTCCTTTAGTGCCTGTACCACAAAGTTATCATCCAGGTGTTTTAGGAATCTTCTGGATCTGTTTGTGCCAGCTGTGTGGTGTTCCCATTTAACATCTGGTAAGTCTGAGTCCCCCAGAAGCACAAAGGCAGTTGTTTTGTAGGTGCCCCTTTGTTCCTTGAAGTAATGCCTTGAGAAGGCTGACCTAGAACAGAGGCTAGACAGAGTTAAAGAATAAAATAGGTATTTATTAAAAGGCCTTAATGGATACACCTTGGGCAGTACAAGAGCTTGGACAGGGCTACACCCATGATGAACCCAAAATGGGCACAAAATGGATGACTGGTCACAAGGTGTCTATCAAGATCCGTTCGTGCAAGTGGGGCGTCGTGATGGTTCGTTAACTGATCTCAGAGTGCAAAAACAACACAGAGGGGATTTCAGTATTGATCAAAAACAAATACACCTTTTATTGAATGACTACAGCAAATGCGATAGAAGGATTAGAAAAGAGATAAAAGATAAAGAGAGAGAGAGGGAGAGAAAGGGGGTATAGCTACCAAATGTAGAGACGAAATCCTCATGATCCAGGTCGATGGAAATTCACCTTGTGACATTGGGGAGAATCTTGAAATCCTGGTTAACTCAGGGGTCTATTATAGTCCTTCGCCAAGGGGGGGGAACAGGTAAAAGACAATAAAGAATAAGTCTCTTGAAATCGCTGAGGCGGAACAGGTATTGAAAACAGGTACAGA
>NW_005063638.1:0-902 GCF_000277835.1 Geospiza fortis | reverse complement strand
TTAGAAGAAAATTATCTCCCCAGTGAGTGTCCCAATTATGACTCATCTGTAAGACAGATCACAACCTCTAACATCAAGAATAAAAGAAGAGTAATCGTAGTGGGTGACTGCCAACTCCCTTCTGAGGGGAACAGAGGGCCCCATATGTCGACTGGACCCATCCCACAGGGAGGTCTGCTGCCTCCCTGGGGCCAGGGTATGAAATATCACTGAGAGACTTCCTGGGCTGATTCAGCCCTCTGATTATTACCCACTGCTGATACTTCAGACTGGCAGTGATGAGATTGAAAAGAGGAGTGTCAAGGCGATTAAAAGGGACTTTAGGTCACTGGGTCAAGTGGTTGATAGTACAGGGGCACAGGGAGTGTTCTGCACAGTCCCTTTGGTGGCAGAGAAAAACAATGAAAGAAATAGAATTCACATCATTAACAAGGGGCTCAAGGGTTGGTGTCATCGGCAAAATTTCAGATTCTTTACTCATGGGGCAACTTTTACAGCACCTGCTCGACAGGAGCCAGATGAAATACATCTCTCTGTTAAGGGCAGAAGGATTTTAGCTCATGAACTGGTGGAACTCACTGAGAGGGTTTTAAACTAGGTTTGAAGGTGGAAGGGGATGAAGCTGGGCTCTCTGGTAGCAGGCCCAAGTGTGGTAAGCCTGAGTTAGGAGAGAAATCTGAAGCCCAGCTGAGGTGCATGTATACCAATGCACGCAGTATGGGTAACAAACAAGAAGAGCTGGAGGCCATGGTGCAACAGCAGAGCTATGATGTAGTCGCCATCACAGAAACATGGTGGAATGACACACATAGTTGGAGCACTGCAATGGAAGCTCTTCAGAAGAGACTGGAAAGGGAGAAGAGGTGGAGGGGTGCCCCTTTATATTAAGGAGGCTTTTGACG
>NW_005063637.1:0-902 GCF_000277835.1 Geospiza fortis | reverse complement strand
AAAAAAAAAACAAAACAGTTCTAACCAATAGTTGGTTTTTTGCAGTGGGAGAAGAATCTGGGTTCCTCAGCTTCCTTAAAGGAGACCTGATAGTTCTGGACCAGGACACAGGAGAACAAGTGATGAACTCGGGATGGGCTAATGGGTTCAATGAACGTACCAAGCAGAGAGGGGATTTCCCAACTGATTCCGTCTATGTTTTGCCTACCGTCACCATGCCTCCATTGGAGATCGTGGTAAGCAGTCTTACGGAATTGCACAACCTGGAACAATGTCCAGGGAAGTCAAAGCCTTCATGAAGTGCTTAGATCTGGCCCAAGTCTCCCTGAACGTAAGGCAGAAAACAAAGAGGATGAGAGAGGTGACAAGTTGTCCAAGGCAAAAGTGATCTCAGCCTTTCTTCTGATCTTGGCACTCAGGACACCACAAACTTATGACTTGGAATATCCATGTACTGTGCTAAATCCTTCCAGCTGGCCTGATTGCTTAAAGGTGTATTTGTGGTTGGAGGGAACTGCTACATTCACATGTGGAGCTGTAGGTTCCAGAGCACATTATCTTCCTTAGGAAGTGATCCACACTATGGAAATACTTGTTATTCCTTGCACCAGTGACTGAGAATGGCACAGAGAAATTACAACTGCACAGTTCTAACTGTTAACAGGAATTGATGGATTATTCTCATTTTCACTGTCCTTGTTTTGTATCTGCTTCCTCTCTTTGAATACATCAGACACCAGGTAACAGAGAGCTTTTCATCCCACAGGCCCTGGTCACAATGACTCCTGACCAACGACAAGATGTTATCAGAACCTCTCAGATGGCAGTTTCAGACAGTGAAGAAAGAGCAAAGCCATACACCTTGGAGGAATTTTCCTATGATTATTTTAGGTGATTTTTTT
>NW_005063636.1:0-902 GCF_000277835.1 Geospiza fortis | reverse complement strand
CTGCTGCCTTCTAAACATTCTGATCATCTCAGAATCCTCCTCCAACCAATTCCTTACCATAAACCTTCTCCCTTTGCCCAGATCTTGCACATTTCAAGACTGCATCTTGCTTAACTTCTGAAGCTCTGCTTTACATCAGCACACTTAAATTTACCTGTAGTGTTTGCACAGTATTGTCAAAAGAGGCAACAGAGGAGAAGGAAAAAAAAAGTAAAAAAGGACAAGTATTCTAAGATTGCAGATTACTTACATCCCTGTGCCAGCAAATTGATATGGCTTTGAGCAACTTCTGGAGAGGTAGTAGTTGAGAAAAAATCCACAGAGCTACCCCATTTTTGCCTGTCACTCTCCACTAACCTATGTTAAAGTAAGGACAGCATTTTTAATACTTAAAAGTCAAACAAAGATTTCATAAAATCCTTATGAAACAGCACAGAACTAGGTGGAACACAAACTGTTGTTTGGCTTTTTCCCCCTCCACCAGCACCTGGCTCCATTACCTGGACAGGCACACTGTAGGATAGCTACAGATTTGCCCCCTGGTGCAGCACAGAGATCCAGAACATCTTCCCCATCCTTCACCTCCAAGGCCAGCACGGGCAGCAGCGAGGCAGCATTGAGCAGGTAATATTCCTTCAGCCTGCCAGGCTGGTGCTTCTGGGCAGGGAATCTGCCAGGAGCTGCCCTGGTGTAACACCTGAAGGCTGCAGGGAGGTAGGGCAGGGCTGCTGGGAAGGCAGGATGGTATCCCTGCTCAGCCAGGCTGCTCTCCAGGCCAGGGCTCTGGCTGAACCTGTGAAAAATGACCAGATAATATTGTCTTTCACATTTATGCATTAGCTTATACACGTTATTAGTGATTAGTTAGTTATTCGTATAAGTATTTAGAAATAGTATCAATT
>NW_005063635.1:0-902 GCF_000277835.1 Geospiza fortis | reverse complement strand
TTTTTTTTTTCTGAAGCAACAACATTTCTCAAGCTGCCATTTCTCATTGAACTTTAGCAGCATCCTTGCAACTGCTATATCCCCATGGGTCTGTTGTTCTCTTGCAGTAATAAAAACCTTTTTTTTCCCCCTTCCTGGGAACACTAAGATGACTGATTTCAGCAGTGAAACATTTCAAAGCAAGTTTCTAAGTCAGCATATGTAGAAATGGGATTCTACTGCCAATGCTACAAGTATCTGTCCTTTTGAATGGATTATTTTTATATGGTGCATGCAAGTGTGGGTGCAGGAGGAGGCTTTATTGCTCTGGGCAGACTATGTGTGTCATGAGCTAGTCCATACCAGCAACCTAACAGTGCCAATGGAAGTCTCTGTTCACCTGGTATTGAACCTCTCACTCATCTAAGCCAAAACTCCAGCCTAGTTAGGCTGTTGATTTGATGAGCCCTTCTGTGACTGCCAGGGAAAAGGAGGAAGGATCTCAGAAAGGTTTGATGTGTGGTTTTCCGGTGAAAGTAAATTAATATGGAACATGTCTTCTTTTGTATTTGTCCATATATTTCTGCTTTAAGAGGGTTTCCAATCTGCAGTGCCGTTTTTTGCCAAAAACTATATAAGCTCTTTCTTTCTTTCTTTTGTTTGCTTTTATTTCTTTTACTCTGTTTAAAAATATAGGAAGAAGGGGAGAAAGGGGTCAAGAACAGAAGAGTCTAAAAGCTTTTGAGTGAATGCAAATATAAAATAGTCACTTACTTAAAAGAATCACAAAGATCATCCTTTGTCTCACTGTGAAGTTAGGGATTTATATGAGTTTTTTTGTGATTTAGTCACCTGTCATAGAGGAACTAGATTTGCTTAGAGCTTTTGTTTGGGGGAAGTGTTTTTTATTTGGTATAAAAAAA
>NW_005063634.1:0-902 GCF_000277835.1 Geospiza fortis | reverse complement strand
TGCAATTGGGTAAAATATGTCAGGAAACCTCCAGGACAGGAGTCCAAGCCTTACCTGTTGCTATACTACAAATGAGAATTCAGCTGTGGGACACCAGGAAAATAAGCTCCTGTGAGTTGCTATACGGTCAGCCCTACCATTTGTCACACATTACAGGAGACACACACCTAAAAGGAGGGGTCAACCTGAATTATCTCATTTCTCTTCATAAAACTTCATGGGATTTACAGCAAGCAAGGTGATCTCCAGACTGACAGGATTGAATACACCAGTGCATGAGTCCCAACCAGGAGACTGGGTCTACTTAAAAGACTGGAGAACTTCTCTGCTCCAGGCAAAATGGAGGGGACCTTCCCAGCTCCTACTGACAACTTTAACTGCATTGAAACTGGGCAGAGTAAAATCAGAGGTACATTATGCCAGAACTAAAAGGGCCAAATCCCCTCGGGTAATCAAAAAACCCAAGATGCTTAAGTCTTGTTTTGCTATCAAAGTGGTAGAGTGTCTACGGATATCCAGGAAATTTGGAAACAAATTCAGATTTTACAAGACACAGCTCCAGAAGACACCTCCTGGCGATCTGAAGAAATCTGGACCAAACTTATTTCATGGTTACCCAGCTGGACTTGGTTAAAATATGTGTTTATAACTGTCACCACAATAATTGCTATGTGTGTTTTAGCTTGCTTGTTGTAACACATTATGCTGTAAAATGAAAAACAGCTATTAAGAGACTAGTTCCCACAAGGAACTTAGTCTCGAGATAAGGGGGACTTCATACGGACAGTAGAACAAACTACATTTTACTCTTATCTTTACTCTTAGAAATAGATGAGACTGATAAAACAGAAGTCAAGAGGATGCCAAAGAACTACATAAGGACTTCCAATAAGGGGTGTGAC
>NW_005063633.1:0-902 GCF_000277835.1 Geospiza fortis | reverse complement strand
TTTTTTTATTTTTTGACTGCCACAAAAATGGTTTTCCATGCTTATTTTTGTACAACATGGGTCACCACCTTTCAAATATTAGGCTTGCACAAAGACCACACTCTGTGTCTCCTTACCAACAATGTTGGGCTAGTCAAGCATCATGATGTAATTGGTGAAAAACAAATTTATGCTGACATCTATGGCCTAAATGGGGAGCTTTTGCTTCTTATAAGCAACCGATTTAAAGATGAAGAATATTCGGTATGGTTCAAACAGTTTTGGAATTGGTGGTAGCCCTGTGTGTAGTGACTGCCTTACATGAATGGAAAACTCCAATACCTCTTCCATGTTATCTGTAATGTGAGCCACTTCTGTAACTTTTCTACTGATTTCCAGTATTTCTGTATTGTTAGCAGTGCTTTGATACCAGCTCTGCTTTCCTGGGGTTCCAAACAATTCCACCTCCTAGTTTGTGAAGCAGGTCACCCTTGTTGACTGGTGGTATTTTATTATAGGTGAGGTTTGGTAGCCCAAGTGGTGTTATCTCTGGCACTGGACTTGATATATGCTTGTGTTGTGGGAGAAAAGTAGATGATAAGGAGGATCTGACTGATGGATTTACTGATTTAGTCTGTCTTCTGTTTGGGAAGACAAAGGCAGTAACTAAAATTCCAAGGTTTTTCTGTTCAAGGTGAGTAAATTGGTGTTTTCTTCTCCTCCTTTGAGGACTAGTGAACTAGTTCTAGTGAACACTTACATTTCTGGGTTTATTTCTATATTTCCTCAATTGCTGAGTACAGCCAGCAACCAGAAGATGGTCAAGATTGACCTTCCCAGACACTGTTTGTTATTGAAGTAATTTGAAAATCAGTGTGCAAAAAGCCTTTGAAAACTGAGGATGAAATGTTGTAAGGGAAAAG
>NW_005063632.1:0-902 GCF_000277835.1 Geospiza fortis | reverse complement strand
AAAAAAAAAGGCATGAATTCTCCATGAGACAGAGCACCAAGAGATAAAGGAGGCCACAGGAAATACTGGTCTTGCTTCCAAACAGCATGGACACAGACTATGGCAGAATGGAACAAAACATCCTCAGACTCCCAGAATTCTGCATTAAGCAAAGCCCTGAGATGAAGACATTGCAAAGAGGGATCACGTGAACAGCAAAGAGACCAGCTCTATAGCATCTGCTGACAAATCACACCTACAGGACCTATTTACCTTGAGCTGATGAATGAATCAGTGAGAGCCACAAACCATGAGTCCCCCTGCAACAGTCAAATTAGCATCAAAAACTATGAATACTCTCCAAGGAATTTCCTCTCTGCACATGCTTCCCAATTACTTTACAGCACCCACGTTTCAGCACAGAGCAGCAAAAAGACAAGAGGGCTCTGTCCCAGCTTACATTCCTATTAGCACATGACAAGTCTGAAGATTTCAGATTCCTTTCAGGTGTTCATCCATTAATCCACCCACCTGCATTCCTACAGAAATATTCAAGAACATCCAGAGCATTAGGCTCCCATAAACACAGTGTCAAAATGAAAGTTTTTGCCTTGTTAGCTTTGGCCAAAATGATGTTAGCAGAGCATCTCACTGTTCAACCTGAAACTGACTCCAAGACACTACCATTACCAGGACAAGCAGATCAGTTTTTTGTATTCACAGATGCACAAAAATCTTAACAGGTATAAGGAAGAGAAAAACATTTTTTTAAAAGAAAGGTGACAAGATAAGATTGATCTGATCAGTGAAGGAAACTCACTAATCCACACAGAAACACTTCTATTTGTTATTTGTCACAGTTATCAGACACCTTGACAACTGCTCTTTACCGTTAAGCAGTAAGACAGTATTTCAATATTTCA
>NW_005063631.1:0-902 GCF_000277835.1 Geospiza fortis | reverse complement strand
GTTCCATGGATCTCGAAGAAAAGTAAAATCTTCTAAGCAAAAGCCCCTTGCAATGATTTTTATTAGTGACTCAAATGTGTAAATGCCAGTGAAAGTATACCTGAAAAGTATAGGAAAATTTAATCAAAATAAGTAGCAATATTTTTCATTCTGACAGAAATGTGATGATCAAATGAAAGAATTTTTTATTTCACAGCCAAAGAAAAAAGACATTAAATAAGCAATTTCTTCTAAAATGCATTATATTAATCAGAGATACTTGTGTATTTACATGCATTAGTTGTGCTGTTGAAGTACAGCAGTCCTGATCTTGTACATAAATAAAAAGAAACAAATCCATAAAATAAATTTAAACAGATTAAAATTTATAGGTGACATTCAGTTTAAAAGCATGCAGTACTAGCTCCTTTACTGTTAAGTGAGAAACCGTGAGCGTAAGTTATTGGACGCTGAGTCACCAACATGTAAAACACCTGGTATTGGCTCTAAAGAGGGAAGGATGCAAGTGTGAATTCTCATTCTCAGTTCAGTAATACTTTTGCTTGTCTGCTGCTCTTAACTGACATGAACATTGAAGTGCCCATGGTTCTCCTACTAATGCAATGGTGAAAGGAAGGGTAAAAACAATGGGTAGGTGCTAAACCATGGAGAAAACAAGTGGAATCTCTGTAGAATACTATCTTTAAACTGTTTTCATAGTTTTTCTACTCAATTGTTCTTCTAGAATGAGATTCAAATAATTATTCAACATTTCTGCATAGTTCAGAGAGGAAATATGTGCCTCGTGACAGCTCCTGCTAGCCCAGCTTGCACTGCAGTTACTGGCATGGTAACTCCTAGAGGAACAGACAAAGATATATATTGAAATAATTTGCAACTTACTCTACATTCTTTGTCCAGTC
>NW_005063630.1:0-902 GCF_000277835.1 Geospiza fortis | reverse complement strand
ACCCCAAAAATGCCCCAAAAACTAACCCAAAAATAACACCAAAATGCCCCCAAAATTCCAAAAAAATACCCCAAAAACTGCCTCAAAACTGCCCCAAAAATAACCCAAGAACTGCTCCATAAATATCCAAAATTGTCCCAAAAATCCCCCAAAATTTAAAAATAAAAACCCCAAAAAACCGAAAAACTGCCCTGAAATAACCCAAAATGCCCAAAACCTCATTTTTATCCCATTTTTTCCCCCGAAATCCCCATTTCTCCCCAAAAAATCCCCTTTCCTCCCCCAAAATTCCCCACAATATTCTCTTTTTTTATCCCAAAATCCCCATTTCCCCCCCCAAAAAAATCCCTATTTTTATCCCATTTCCCCATTAAAAATCCCCATTTTCACCCCTTTTTTCCCTCCCAAAAATCCCCATTTTTCCTTGAAAAATCCCCTTTTCCATCCCATTCTCCCCCTGAAAAAAATCACCATTTTCCTCCCCAAAAATCCCCATTTTTCCCCCCAAAAAATTCCCTTTTTTATCCTTTTTGCCCCCAAAAATCCCCATTATTTTTTCCCCATAATCCCCAATTTTTCCACCAAAAAAATCCCATTTTTCCCTAAAAAAATCTTTTTTTTTTTTCCCCGAATTCCCCATTTTTCCCCGTTTTCCCCCACAAAAAACCCAATTTTTTCCCCCTTTTTTTTTCCCCCCAATCGCGTTTTTTACCAAAATTTGGATTTTTTGCCCCAATTTCCAGGAGCTGAACCTGCTGGATGAATCCAACACCATTTTTAAGCTTTTGGGCCCCGTTTTGGTCAAGCAGGATCTGGAGGAGGCCAAAAGCACCGTGGGGAAACGGCTGGAGTACATCACCGGGGAGATGTGCGTCTGCTTTGGGGTGAAAAACGGCGATTTT
>NW_005063629.1:0-903 GCF_000277835.1 Geospiza fortis | reverse complement strand
CTCATCCATATCTGGAGCCAAAGAACTTTCAAGCCAAAGAACTCCAAGACACCAGACCTTGTCTGAAGATTTTTTGCACACCCTGTTCCTTGGCCATGGTCCTTGTAACTGGCAACTCTTGGACTTCCTGGGCAATGGTCTCCAGCATGATGAGTGTGTGCAGCAGACCCTCTCACCCCCTGAAAGGTGTTGGGGAATCACATCCTGCCAGCTCACATCTAACCAGATTTACCTGTTTGGGAAACCACAGTGAAACACATTTTGGGCCAAACCACCTCTGTGGCTGTGGGCACAGTGCTGGTTGATGCCTTCTGTTTGCTCTCAGAGCCAGCTTTGTGCACACACACCAGTGCTGATCAGCTGAGGTGCTCTGGCAATTTTGGGGAGATGAGGAGAAAGAAATTAGGCACCCAAGGGGCTTCATCAGGCAAGAGCTTTGCTAAGTGTAAAGGATGTGGGAACAGGATGATTTGCCCTGGACTCAGAAGCCACCAGTTTATTTTTATTTGTGTATATTTATTTGTGAGATGGGCTGAGACTGGATGTTAAGATTGAGTAATATCTCCAATGCCTTGACCCTGGCAATGGAGATCAATTATATATAAAATTACTGTGATCTTAGTTGGATAGTCTGATTGTCATTTAACCAATACAACAAACATCTCAAAACACATGGCACAGCTTTATATATAAATCAGATGGCTTCAGTAAAACTCGTTCAGGAGTGGTTTTTTCAGCTATCCCAGGAGAGCACCAGCCTTGCTGGAGCTGGTGTGGGTGCAAAAGGGTCACCCCTGCCAGCAGGACCAGGACTTTGGGGTTTGCTGGGCACAGCTGGGATGAGGAACAGCTTTCCTCTGAACCTCTGACACAGTGGAATAGCCAACTGAACCTTTGAAACCC
>NW_005063628.1:0-903 GCF_000277835.1 Geospiza fortis | reverse complement strand
CTCAAACAGAACTTGAGTTTTGTCAGGACATCCTTGTTCATCTGCAGGCCTTCTGCCTCCATGGCTTTATTTTCTGCTCATAGGGATAGGCCATTCTTGAGGTAGAATAATGTGATATTGGAAAGGATGAGTTGATCCCTCCTGTCTCCAGGATCATCTCCCATAGATTCCTGCAAGAAGAACCTTGGCCAGGTCAAAGTCTGCTGCCCTGTTGTCCAGAATTGTACACTACTGTTTGCCTTGTTCCTTTCTCTCAGGATCCTGGATGCCACCATCTTATGATCACAGCAGCCAAGGCTGCCTTCAAACCTTTACATTCCTCAAAAGATCATTTTTGTATGTAAATATCATATCCAACAGAGTACCTACCCTATACCCATATCTAAATCCATGCCTGTAATGCTTCACTGCAATGCTCCAGGTGTGTGATCTATCCCAACACATCTCCGTTTTCCTAACTATGTCTACCCTGAACCTTTATGTGGATCTCTAGTTCCTCCCTGTGTATCCCATTCTCTGTGCATTAGTGTACTGGCATGTCAGAGAAGCATTGACTGATGCTGATTTTTCAGGAAAATACTAAGAGCATCCCCTTATGCCGTTCTCTTAGCACCTCTTCATTTGTGTGCACAGGCTTGGAGTGGGACTTCTTCCCTGTTTTGTTGTCTCTTAGGCATTTCATGCCCACATCACTTTTCTTCCCTTGCTTGAAAACGTGGTGCACTATTCCTTCACTTGTTTGTGAGTTGTCAGCTCCCTCATCCCATCACCCCTGTGTGAAAGGTTTCTCGACCAAATTGTCCAGTCTCTTAGCATTGCTTTTCTTAAACACATGGTATATGCAAACTTAAAAAGAGTGGCCATAAATGACATAGTTTTTGTTTCCTGGAAAACATTCAAGTT
>NW_005063627.1:0-903 GCF_000277835.1 Geospiza fortis | reverse complement strand
TTAAAGTCAATGGACAATTTGTCATTGGCCTTGGTAGGAATGGGACCTGTCCCAAATTCTTCACTTCTTGAACAAGAAAAAGGAAACTGAAATTCACATAGACATTTTCCCACTCCTAATCTCACTTCCTCATTTTCCTCTCTCTCTCTCAAACCTAGTTCTCCAGGGACCTTCTGAACAAAGTAGCAAGTATGAGTGGAGGGTTACAGAAAGGATGTGATAAGGCACATGCAAGGCCACTTAACTTTTGCTGCATCAATGTGCTGTGCTTACAGCTCACTAAACTTTGCTTTACTTTAGCCTAGACTGTGTCTGATATAGATCCAGGTATTTTGCAAGCAAACAAGATCATCCTCTGACTGGCTGATTGAGTGGGTAACATTCATCTCAGTGGTAAAAAATAGAAGGTGTTTTAATATCTATTTTAATAAAGCACTGGGGGGCAGTGTGATATAGAGAAGCATATATTGGCACAGCTGCTCTGCCACCTGCCCAGGGTGTCACTTGCAGGAGGGACTCACGACTTTATCTGGCAGCTCTGCTGTACCTCCTTGGAGGACTGAGAGTATGAGCCTATGCTCTGCCTCTTCTGGGATGATGAGACACTGTAAAATAAACTACAATGTAATGTTAAGAGAGTCTGACAGTCTAAAAGGTTTGACTTACCATGAATGTGCTCTGAATAGGTAGATGCTTGCTTCTCTGTGGGTCCATGTGAACTGTGAGAACAAAAACATTAGTCTCTGTGCTTGGGTCTGTGACTGTGCCTGGAAAGAAAAGCAAAACTTTTCTATTATTTCTGAAGTGTACTTCTTCCTGACAGCAGAGTAAGAAGAGTGGTATATATTGTTATCAGCTGTTGCGTGTTTTCTACTTGGGTTCTGCTTGTTTGTTTGTTTGTTT
>NW_005063626.1:0-903 GCF_000277835.1 Geospiza fortis | reverse complement strand
TGTTCTGGTGGTCCCAGAGAAAGGATGATGTGGTGCTGGCATGGGGGCCTCATAAGGACCACAAGCACAGCAGCAGTTTGTGGAAGTGCTTAAGTGATGAGTTAATGTGTTCTTAATGTGTTCTTGGTCACTGGCAGCAGAGAGGAGACCCAGGAGGAACAGGGATTCTTGCAAAAATGAAGTTTTTCAGGATACACAGACTCTGCATTTTTCAGCAATACTCCCACGGTTCCAAAGTCACCAGTCATGTGTGAGTGGGGACAGCTGGACATTTGTCACTTTCCAGTGAGGGTCCCAATGATCCCTCTTTCAGGACACTCTCTGTAACTATATTACCCACTGCATTGGCTCTAATGCAGGAAACAGGGTTCTCAAGACCAGAAGAGTTGTGTAAATACTATGCAATTAAGAAACAAACAGTCTGTCTCCTTTTCTTGAACTTTCTAAGATTTAACACCTTAAGGCACTGGGATCAGCTTTGCAAGCTGTTCTCTGCCGTTGTTTGCACAAACTGCTCCATGTTGGAAAATCAAAGACGCACTAGTGGAAGAGAAATGGAGGATGTGAGAGAAGGATGTGGGTCTCTGAGTGGAGCAGCATCCCTTGGGGACACATTGTGAGAAAGCAAACACACACACACAGAGACTCAGACAATGCAAGAGTCCCTTCTGATCTGCACAGGACACTGTTCAGAAATGCATGACCCTTCATCCATCTACATCCATCCTGTTGGAGGGTATGTCTGATGCTGGGCCAGACTGCACTTTGATACACTTGACACATGGGAAGGATGCAGATTCCCTATGTTCCAGTACAGAAAGGGCCCTACAGAAAAGCCGTGGAGAGGGACAAAGGCCATGTCATGATAGGACAAGAAGAATGGTTTTAAACTGAAAGAGAATA
>NW_005063625.1:0-903 GCF_000277835.1 Geospiza fortis | reverse complement strand
TCCCTCAAATTTACCAAGAAGAAATATTTGCTTTACAGTTGCATTATGTTGCTTGTAAATACAAATTCTGGAACAATCAGTTATCAACTCCTGTGCTTTTACTTTCAACTCTTTAACGTGTCAGCTGTGTAGTGTAGTAATTAGCCAGTTGTTTCAGCCTTGCTGTAAATGTTAGAACACTTTTGAAATTATGGTTTTCGATAGTGGAATAACTCTGACTATAGTCCCACTATAAAAATATATGATGCACTGAAATTCCTTTAAAGTTGTGTTTCCTGAATTATTTTTAGGCCTGCTGGGGCGAACATCTTGTTTAATGTGTTTTCCTTTACGTATAATACTTGATACAAGACAATGATATTTTAAGACTTCTGTTATGGAATTCTGATCTGTGTGTGCCACATTCCATCCTTTTTCTTTTAGAAGTGAAGTTAATGTAAGGTTAAAAGTGACTTAATGTTTTAGGATTTAGCATAGGATTTAGAAGAGTGTGTGTATACTCTCATTCTTGATTTGTAATCTGTTTTGTTTCCCAGTTCTTCAATCAAGTCCTCATGCTTGGTAAAACATCAATTAGTGACCTGTCAGAGCATGTATTTGATTTGATTTTGGAGTTATACAATATTGACAGTCATCTCTTGCTTTCTGTACTGCCACAGCTCGAATTCAAACTTAAGGTAAACACTTCCACCCTTTCTATATATTTGAAACATGTATGCTTTGACCATTATTGTTTTGGTTTTTTCCGTAACTGACAAGTTCTTCAAATTATTTGGCAAATAGAACTAATAACTATATGTAAAAATTATCTTCTCTGCATTGTTTAGAGGAAAACCCATACAGCTCCTCAGAAATGTAATTTAAATTGAAGTGTATTAACCTGCAGTGTGTGTGTGTGTGTGT
>NW_005063624.1:0-903 GCF_000277835.1 Geospiza fortis | reverse complement strand
GCGCACAGTTTGTTTTCAGAAACTGCATTTGCTCCCCCGTATTTTTTTTTCCCGCAGATGGTGTTGTCTGCAGCACGGGCAGTGGGAGAGAGCTCTCCTTTGCTTTCTAGTTAGTTTTTAGAAGAGAAGCTCCCAAGACTGTGGCTTTTCTTTTTCTTGGAACTGATAGGCCCTGCTCTGGACTGAAAATCCAGAAAAACACCAGGAGCTCATACCTGTGGCCCACTACAGGAGGGACTGCTAAGAGACTGAGTGAGCCGAGCTACACCCCACAAAAAGAACTTTGAGAATTTGCCATCTCTTCAGAAGAGCAAGAGGTTTTATTGTTTAATGTTATTCTTTTTTTTTAATGCTTGTGAATTCTTTGCTTGTTAAATGAACAGTTTTTTCCTACTTTTCTCCGAGGAAATCTTTTCCCAAACCAGTTGGCAGAGGGACTGCTTGAATCTGCTTTCTAGAGGGAACCCTTTGGAAGTTTCCTCCAAATTTCACCCTAAACCAGGACAAATACATTATTTTTTGGTGCCCAGCACATGGCTCAATAAAGTGGAAAAAACCTGTACTGACTGCATTTTGGTTGTACTTACTCTGTATTGCGATAAAGCAGTCAGTAGCCATGTTGCTTGAATTCATAATGTCTCTCTGCGTGGAGGCCTTCATGTGCCTCTGGTCCCTAGGCTTTTTTGAGGTTTTAATAGTTTTCTGGTCCATAGGCTTATTTTCTTATCCAGAGATAGCTCCAGTATTGTCCCTAACATGTAGTTTTTACAGTAGAAGGGCACAGATTAGAATAGCTATTGTGCTGGGCTCAGTGATAATGATTTATTAGGAGTTTACAAAAGTACTGGAGTTTGTTCAAGATACGTATGGTTCATGATTTCTTCGTCCTACCCTGCATCCCAG
>NW_005063623.1:0-903 GCF_000277835.1 Geospiza fortis | reverse complement strand
ATTGCTGCTATTTTAAATATTGTTTGGCTTTTTTTATGATGGGAAAATTGGGCAAACATAACAGGGAAAGCACTGGGCTACCTGGTGATGTATCTTACATAATCACCAGGGGCACCTTTTTGTAATAATGCTGAGGTGCATTGCTTAGCTTATCCTTTCCTGACTCTTTTTTGCACTTTTGCATGACAGTAAATTACACTGTTCCTTCAGCTGGTGTCTGTGTCTGCATCTCTGAGCCTTGCCACCACCAAAACAAACACACAGCCAGACCTGCCTCTCTGCCAGCCCATCTCTTGGCAAACACTCCTGATGGCCATCTCCACAAATGAAATTCCCACTTTGCAACTTCCTTCTCTGCAGGCAGGTGAGAAAAGGAGCCACTCCCAGCTCTGGACACCTCTGGAAACCAGCTGCTTTCAGCAGTCACAACCCTGAAATATCAACCTCCTTCCTTAACCTGTCACAGAGAGCTCCCACCAAGAGGCCTCTTGTCCAAGGATACCCACAGAAGAGCTTGAGAAGGAAGCAGTTTGAAACACAACTGCTTCAGAGCTTAAACCTGCCTTTATCAAATGAGCACACACCAACCTGTCCCAAAGGGAAAGCAGGCAGGAAAGAGAAGCTCCTCTCCCACAACAGCAAACTGTGTGCTTCCTGCTGTTCCAGCTGCAGAGTGGAGGCCATGGGCTACACCTCACTTTGGGAAGGAGCCCTGGATATTGGCCTGATCTGGGTGAGCAGCAAAAGGAATTCCCCAAAAAGTAGGAAAAGGTTCTCTAGAAGAAAAAGATTATGGCAATATTTCTGGAGAAAAAAAAAAGAAAATGAATGATTGAAGCATTTCAGAAAGTCCCCAGACTGAAATTTGTTTGCCAACATGGCAGCCCCAAAGTCTCTGTGGTG
>NW_005063622.1:0-903 GCF_000277835.1 Geospiza fortis | reverse complement strand
TTTCTTCTTTAAACAAGAAATGTCATGCCTAAAGCACATCAATTCTGTCTTAGGGGAAAACTAGCTTAAGGACTGAAATGCATTAGGCAGAGTCACTACAATAGTTGATGCAGTTTGACTCTGCTAGTGTTTACTTGGGATTGTAAATTTGATTCTTACTCCTGGTATTGATTATAGATTATTATTTCTCCAGTATATAAAAAATGCCTAGAATTCTGAATACTTTGAATTTATGAGCGGTTTAGGTTGATTAAGTCTGAGTAAATACTAAATCAGGATATACTTTGCATTTACAGGCACTTGCAGACCAGTTTGAAAATACAAATACATCGGTGTCTGAACGCATGAAGATTTTCTACTGTTGTCAGGTGCCTCCACATTGGGCCATACAGGTATGAAACAATCCCATTTCAATCTTTACTTAAGTCAGTAGTGGTTATTTTTGTTGTGGCATCACACCAAAGTCAAGTGAGTGTGATGCGACTTTGAGTTGAAACCCTGTAGAAATAAAGGCATAACTGAACATACACCAAGTGTTTCTGGAGAGAAGTCAAGTACTAAAGTGCTCTGCTTTCAGATGTCTTCCTCTGACATGCACAGGAGTAATTGATTTTTAGTGCAATTCTTGTTTACTTTCCTTTTTCCTCCAGTGCAAAGTAGACTAAAACTTGCAAACTTCAAACATATTTCCTATTAAAATAAACTTGCCGCTGTCTTACCTTTTATTACTGGTTTATTTATGCTGCTGTTACTGCATCTTTCTTGTCTTTTAAAGTTCACTTTGGGAAGTTATCATGGTGAGATCAGACAGGTTGGAAGTCAATAGTACACTGAAGAACTTGAGCTGAGAAAGCTTTTCTTTTGAGATAGTCCCCTCTTCTACTAGTACTGACAGAATTTTTT
>NW_005063621.1:0-903 GCF_000277835.1 Geospiza fortis | reverse complement strand
TTGTGTGCCCTTAAAATAATTGGAAAAAAGAAAACACAAATGCATATTAACTAAGGACCTCTTCTAAATGCATGGGCACTCTGGTTGTTGATAACTACTGATAATTAAGCTTTAACATGTATTCTGCCCTTGTGTCTGCACAGGATGCCTTGGCAGATGCAGTGACCCTGGATGGCCGTTGGATTTTCCAGGCTGGAAGGGAGCATGGTCTGAAACCTGTGGTTGGGGAAGTATATGATCAAGGTATATTCTGACTAGATATGTTTCAGATTACTTAAAATGCATAAGTAAAAGCTTGTATTTCCTGCTTGCATTTTATTTGGAGTCTTCTTGAAGGCTCTAAGCAGTGGGTAGTGGTCAGGTTCCCTCTTGGTTGCTCCTGCCTGTAACAGACTGTTTGGGGAAACAGGAGACAGAGCTGTGGCTGAGTCTGTGCTGAAGCATTTAGGTCAGAGTAGCTGTTCCTGTAATAAGTTTGTTGGGTTGGTTTTTGTTTGTTGTTTACTGTCTCTCTGCTTTCTATGTTCTCTGTTCCATGCTTCATAGATTAATGAATTGCTAAGCATAAATCACTAGGTTTATCTCTCAGTCCTATACATTGGAATAATTAGATTTTGTTTTTACTAATGTATGATAACCTGCTGGAAGAAAGGAAGTACTAGATTCTGCTTCTTGTCTAGGTGACCTCAAGCTTTGATTTCCTTTCAAGGCAGAGACAGTAATTCAGTGGTGACTTGTCATCCTGACCAAGAGCTCAGTATCAACACGTTTGTGTAGTTCAGAGCTGGATGATGCCCCCCCTAAATTTAAGATGCAAGGGAGGGGAGAGCTCTGAAGCAGTTTGCTGGCAGTGCTGTCTCATCATTCTATTGTGAGATGGAGCTGGACTTGTTTTGTAGCTGG
>NW_005063620.1:0-903 GCF_000277835.1 Geospiza fortis | reverse complement strand
TTTTTTTTTTTTTTCGCCCGGATTTTCCCGATTTTCCCGTTTTTCCCCCCGTTTCTCACGGGTTCCAGGGCGGGGCTGACGAGCAGCCCCTCCCCCCACAGGAACTGCCGGTCGATGTCCCACGTGGTTCGGTCCTCGGTGAATCTGGGGCAAAAAACGGCGATTTTGGGCAAATCCGCCAAAAAAAAAAAACCATCAACATTGAAAAAAGCGATTTTGGGGTGAAACCCGGCAATTTTTGTATGAAAAAGCCAATTTTGGGGCGACAAAAAGGCGATTATTTGGGGTGACAAATGGCGATTTTGGGGTGAAACCCGGCAATTTTTGTATGAAAAAGCCAATTTTGGGGCGACAAAAAGGCGATTTTTTGGGGTGACAAAAAGCGCAATTTTGGGGCAAAACCAAGGGTGATTCTGGGGCAAAACCGATAATTTTTGGGGCAAAACCCCAGTGATTTGGGGGTGAAAAAATGGGATTTTTTTTTTTGCCCATCAAACGTGATTTTGGGGAGACAGAAGGGGGATTTTGGGGCAAAAGAGGCGATTTGACAGAAGGGGGATTTTGGGGCAAAAAGAGGCGATTTTGGGGTGGATTTGGGGCCCAAAAATGCTGATTTTTGGGTGAAAAATGATGCTTTTTGGGGTGAAAAAAAGGCAATTTTGGGCTCCAAAGAGGCGATTTTAGGGCCGAAAAAAAGATGATTTTGGGGTGACAAAAAGGTGATTTTTTGGGGCGAGAAAAGGGCAAATTTGAGGTGGAAAAAGAGAAATTTTTTTCCCAAAAAAAGGTGATTTTGGGGTGACAGAAGACGATTTTTCAGTTAAAAAAAAAGGCTGATTTTGGGCTGGAAAATGATGATTTGGGGGCGAAAAAAAAGGGGATTTTTGGGGTGAAAAAATGGTG
>NW_005063619.1:0-903 GCF_000277835.1 Geospiza fortis | reverse complement strand
ATTCATAATGAGAAGATTTAAAATAAGATGAATAAAAACAATTTTTAATTAAAATAATAAAATTTTTCAATTATTATTATATTGAATGCTAGAAATTAAACCAATAATTAAATAAATCCCATTAATTAAACCAACAATTAAATAAATCCTATTAATGAAGCTAAAGAATTAATTAATAAAAACTAATTAAATATAATCCTATTAATGCTTAACCAATAAAAACCTCAATTCATCCCAAAACCTCCCTGAAATTCCCTTTTAGGGGGAAAAGTGGGAACTGGACAGGGCCAGGGCCAAAATTCCAAGATTTTAAAGAGGAAAAATTGGGAATTTGGGGTAAAAGGCCCAAAATTCCAAGATTTTAGGGGGAAAAGGAGGATTTGGGGTAGGCCAGGCTGAAAACTCCAAGATTTCTGAGGGAAAAGTGGGAAAAAGAGAAGTGCTGAGCTCAAAATTCCAAGATTTCTGAAGGAAAAGGAGGATTTGGGGTAGGCCGAGGTGAAAATTCCTAAAATTCCTGAGGGAAAAGTGGGAAAGAGGAAAGTGCTGAGCACAAAATTCCAAGGTTTTGAAGGGACAAAAATGGGATTTTTTGGGTATTCCAGGCCCAAAATTCCCGAGGGAAAAGTGAGAATTGGGCAGGGCCAGGCCCAAAATTCCGAGATTTCTGAGGGAAAATTGGGATTTGGGGTAGGCCGAGGTGAAAATGCCCAAAATTCCTGAGGGAAAAGTGGGAAAGAGGGAAGTGCTGAGCACAAAATTCCAAGGTTTTAGAGGAAAGCTTGGGATTTGGGGTAGGCCGTGCTCAAAAATCCTGAGATTTCTGAGGGAAAAATTGGGATTTGGGCCTGGCACAAATTTCCTGGAGATCTGAGGGGGAAAAGTGGGAATTGGGCAGGGCCA
>NW_005063618.1:0-904 GCF_000277835.1 Geospiza fortis | reverse complement strand
GAGTCAAGGGGTTAAGTTAGAAATGTAATTAACAAAGATCATATACTGTGATTAGAGCTCAACAAGAAAATCAGTCGATACCAGGTGGGATAACTGAAACAAGGTTGGGAATGACAGGTGATATATGAAGTATTGTAAGAGTGCAGGAGCCATAAATACCACTGACTTCTAAGAATAAGAGGAGGTTTAGACTGTGACCAGCAAGTCAAGGAGCCCTGCCAACTTGACATGGGTGAAAAGTTTACCATGAGGAAGACGTCTTCCTCTCCAGAAGCCCACCGACCCAATTAAAGAGGACAATTGCTCAGCCTTAATGGATATTCAGTTGATTATAATGCGAAGCGGGCAGGTAATGATTATATATTATGTGTCCTTAAAAACCACCTGAATATGTAAAACCTTTTCTGTATAAATAGAGAGCAGGAGTCTCCAACTCCTCACGCATGTCTTTGGAAACGATTCCACATGCGTCCGGCACTGTAATAAATATCCTTCTTTTCAACTTTATTTAGCTGAAGAGTCGTCTGTCAGTGCTTCATTGGGTCTGCGGAGGGCCAGGGGGATCTGAAAGCTGGCCATGGGTGGCCAGCCCAGTTGAGCCTAAGTGGTGGGTTAGGACCCTGAGTGAGGTCCATATTGGAACAGGATTTTGGGATGAAGAAGGAAGTCCATGGCAGCTTCAGTCTTCTGAAAGAATCATTTACTGTCTAAACAGAACAGGAAGCATATATGTGGGAAAAAGTGTTTGTGACTGGACTTAATCTTTGGGTTTAGATTGTTGGACCCCAACTGGTCTCCTTATGATTGTTCCAGATATCAAGGCAGATGGAATCAAACACATATTAAGCTCACTAATGGTAGCTGGCTAAGGTGTTCTTTCCATAATTACCAAAAAGATTTTGAA
>NW_005063617.1:0-904 GCF_000277835.1 Geospiza fortis | reverse complement strand
ACACCTCTATGATTAATTGAAAGAAAATCTCAGAATTTGTCAGTGACGCTGTATCATGTCTCCTTCAGGTACAAAAAGCACTTTGAATACTGGCCCAGCATAGGAGGAGAGATTTTTTTGTATTCATCTTAGGCCTTAAGAGGCATTTCTGTTCCTTTTATTCTGGGTAGAGATAGAGAAAATTACAGAGAAAATTTCAAGCCCTTCTCTGTCTGGAACTGGAAGTTGCTCACACTGCCCCATGCAGTACAAACATGGGAAGATCACTGGAACAGGTGAGCTGACACAACTGATTCCTCATATTCTTAAAGACAAGCGTGCTCTGATGCTCTCAGTGCAACACATGAAGGACAGAGAGGGAAAGCAGGGTTTCACAGAAGTGAATTTTTTATTTTTGTGCTCTGAGTTTAACAGGCTGAAAATGAGCAAAGCCACAAGGCAGAGATGCTGGGCCAGGCTTTGCTGTATCTATCCATGTTTCTATGCCAAGCACAGAAAAATACCAAGGACTTGTTAAGTGATGTATTTTAAGTGATCAGCTACACGGGTTTGCAGTCACGCACCTCCTACAAGTGCCAGTGATCCATCAGCTCTCCAGCACGCAGGCATCTCATTACAATGGAGAAATCTCCTCAGATTTGCCAGATTTGTCAGATTTTCCACTCAATGCAAGCCCTTTGTTCATTGCTGTGTGCTGGACTTTGTGTGCTCTATCCTGTCCTCTTCTCAAATCTTTGTTTTCCTGATGTCAAGTGAGTTGTAAAATGCGGCCTCAGCTACAGCCTGAGTTGTTTTATTTTGCTTCCTTTGTTGATGAGGCCTTTCCTGCTCTGAAAACACACTTATATTATCATGGATAGTATAGCTATATAGATATATATCTTATATATCTTACAGATAGCTT
>NW_005063616.1:0-904 GCF_000277835.1 Geospiza fortis | reverse complement strand
TTTCACTTTTGGAAGTTTAGATGAAGTTTTCTATAACTCAGTTTCTGGCCATTGCATCTTGCCCTTCTGCTGGACCCCACAGAGAAGAGTCTGGCCCTGTGTTCTTTTTACTCCTTTCCATCAGGTATTCACACACAATAAGATTTCCAGCTGCTCAGGCTTCTCTTTTCCAAGCTAAACAATCCCCAGAAATCTCTGAACCTCTTCAGATTAGCATATTTTGGGCTCAGTCTTGATAGGGAATGAGAATTGGACTGAAAAATTGGAAATTGATTTGGTGAAATGAAAAGTATAAAAGATGATTGTCTATTTCAAACGAGCTGCAAAGAGACAAGAGATGAGCAAATACAATCAGTTCCACAGTTAAGCTTAAGAACTTCGATTATGGAGATGCTTTATGATTCTTGTAAGTTAAAGAGAAATATTTTTAATGCTTTTCTACAATAACTGGAACAACTTCATAAAAAGAGATTAGAAATAAGAACTGGAGTGAGATGTGGAGAAAGACTCAAAGCTGTATCTTCTCTTAGAATGGTTATGGATAAAGCTGGATCTAACTAGTTTGAATTACAGGGACATTTTCTATTGAGCTTTAAGGGACAGCTAGTGTGGATGAGAATTGGGGGTTCATAAAAATAAATATGTTGCAAGATGTGTGTAATCCTGACTGTGAAGAGGATACTGCAGAGGTGGTGTCAGAGTGGGTGACACTGCTGGTTTCTCAAGGACTGTTCTTTGCAATTGTGGACTGAAAAGTTACCTTTGCATAGAAAAAGGCAATGCCTCAAAAAGACAAGATTTAAAGGCACTTGTTACATGTGAGAGGCAGTGCTGAAGAACTGTGCACCCCTGGGGATTGGAGTTACTGAACAAAACAGCATAAAGTGCAGCTTGTCATGAGTAT
>NW_005063615.1:0-904 GCF_000277835.1 Geospiza fortis | reverse complement strand
ATTGTTGATCATAATACCAAACAGACTTTGTTATCATTTATCAAACAGACTTTGTTATCATAGTGGTCAGAGCACTTTCACAAAATATTCTGCCACTCATCTCAGCAATATGCAGTGAGGCTCTCAGCCTTTCAGCACTAATGTCACCTCCATGACCCATAAGATAATGGAGCTGATGCCTCTGGAATACATGTCAAAACATATGGAAGACACAGAAGTGATTAGAGACAGCCAACATGGTTTCACCTCGTACAAATTGTGCCTGGCTAATCTAATGTCCTTCTAATGTATCAGTGGACAAGGGAAAAGCTATGGATGTCATCTGCCCAGACTTCTGCAAAACCTTTGATACAGTCCCCCCACAATATTCTTGCTGCTGCATCGGAGAGACATAGGTTTGACAAATGGACTTTTAAATGGGTAAGGAACCAGCTGGGTGGCTGAGCCCAGTGAGATCTGGGCAAGTGTTCAGCATCCAAGTGGAAGCCAGGAATGACTGGCGTCCTTCAAGGTCCATACTAGGATAAATATTAGGTCGTATCTTCATCAATGACATGGGCAGTGGCACTGAAAGCACCCACAAGTTTGCAGATAATGCCAAGCTTAGTGATGCAGTTGTCTCACTAGAGGGATGGAATGCCATCCAGAGCATTCTGTGACAGGCTTGAGGAGTGAAACCATATGAACACCATTAAGTTCAAGAGGGGTAAGTGCAAGGTTCAGCATCTGGTTTGGGGAAGTCCACAGTATCAATGCCAGCAGGGGGGTGAATTTATTGAAAACTAAAAAGAATTTGGGGGTACTGCTGGATGAAAAATTACATATAAACTCACCTTGAAGCCCAGAAAGAAAATTATATTCTGAATTGTAAAGATAGAAGCATGGTCAGCAGGTTGAGGGAGGT
>NW_005063614.1:0-904 GCF_000277835.1 Geospiza fortis | reverse complement strand
TTTCTCTTCTTCATACACTAATTTTCCTCTTGAATCATCACTTGGGTTACTCACTTCCAGCACTGTCTGGCTACCACCTCCATCTTTCCATTTTCTTGCCATTTGCTCTTTTCACACTCACCCAACATGATAACACTCTTCTGCTCTCAGCCCTCTGATCCCTGTCTTGTATTCTCTATATTAATTACCTTCATAATTTATTTTTCTCCATGTTGTACTGCTTTGCTTTTCCATCCTTTCACAATGTCCAGCCTGCCAACTCTAGCGCTGGCTTGCTGTCAGTATCTGTTTCCTTTACTCTTGTTCTCACACAACAGTATCATGCTGGCAGATATCCCATGAGCAGGGTTACTTCCTCCATTACTAATTCATTTTCTGCTCCTTTAGTTCTGCCAAATCCTTAGCTAAAAAACCTCTAATTCTCTAAACTACACTGCATCCTGAATTCCTACTTTTCTCCACTCATGACTCACTGCTTCAATCCTCCCCCTCTTCTTGACTTCTCCCTCTGCTCAGTATTTTGAAGTTCAGCCATCTCTGCTTCTCACTTTGCATCACCAATAAAAAATTATCTCACCTGATCCCAAACAACCCCTCCAGAATTTTGAATGAAGCTTCCAACATATATCAACTGATCCTCAGAACCAGGTCTCAGCCATTGTCCTTTTCCTTTCATCTGCCTTTAAAATAAAATATCTGCCCTAGGTCAGACTGAGATGAAGCTGTGAAGTTAACTTCCTTCAGAGCAGCCCATATAGTAATGTGCACTGCATTTGGGAGCAACACCAGTACTCACAGCATACTGGTGTTTTGGCTACTGCTGAACAGGGCTTGTGAAGTGTCATGGTTTTCTCTCTCCCTCCTCCTGCACCAGGGTTTGGGAGGGGACATAGCCAGGACAGCT
>NW_005063613.1:0-904 GCF_000277835.1 Geospiza fortis | reverse complement strand
CAAATATACTCACTAGGTAACAGAGAAGCAACATCGGTCATATGATCTAAGAGTTCAGCAGTGTATGTCCCAGATCAGTGATGAATTTACATCCAGTCTTGTTGGACATTTTCTTACCCTGGATATTAAAGAGGGTATTTAGATGTGACACAAATGGAATCAGTGCTTCTCTGTTGATCATTTGTCCATGGGATTTTCTGTGATGTAATAGATTTCTGTCTGAACTATTTGGAGAACAAGTACTGAAGTACTTGTCTCATGTTTAGGCAAGTACTTTGTTGGGGCATACACAAGCTTTGGAAGGCTATTAATTCCCAATTTTCTTCAAATGCAGCTCTAATTTGTTACTCACATCTCTGCTATTAAAAATAGCACGCCAGAGTCTCATCTGGAGAAAACCACTAATTCAGCTCTAATATAGATAGAAACTCGGCAAACTGGATGAATGAGTGGTTGATAAAAGGCAGATTTACACTGACTGCAACCAGATTATGTTTTTTTACTGGGAGATAATTTTTAAAAAAGATACAAGATGACAAGGCAGATGTGCAGTGTTTTTTGAGTAATCATTTGTCAGAATTGACCTTTCCTTAGAAATACCTACAATTATTAGTAGATTCAGGAAAGAATCACATCAGGAAAGAAAGATTGTGCCTGTCAGTGAGTGTGGTTTTGCTGTAGCAAAAACTTCAAACCTGTGAAGGTCCTTCTGACTGTCACATTGTAGTTGGAAATGCACACAGGACTAACAACTCCAAGCAACTTTTCTTGAGTCAGTGCTGTAGTGACATAAGCGGAAGATTTCTTTCCTGCATGCTGCAAGTAAGACACTCAAGTGTGAAATGTCTTGGACGCAGTACTGGAAGGGATATGAAGCATTCACAGATGATACAAAACTGGGAGG
>NW_005063612.1:773-904 GCF_000277835.1 Geospiza fortis | reverse complement strand
CTTGACAGGTGAGCCAGGGAAACTAAATGAACGGTAAAGAAATGTCTGAAGAGAGAGGCGTCTATGAAACCATGCTTGCCCTTCTGGACAGGCATGGCTCCCCCATCCCCCAGGACGACCCTAAGTGACTT
>NW_005063612.1:0-743 GCF_000277835.1 Geospiza fortis | reverse complement strand
CCTTCTTCTGTATTTACTGCCTGCTTCTGGGACAAGGTCAACGTAAAACTCTACGACCTGGCTATACTGCCTGGCCACGAGCCAGAGTTCCAAATTCTTCCTGCTTCAAGGGCAGCCATGGACGCAATTAAAAAAGAGGAATGCAGCAGGGAAGCCTGCACGGCTACAGCCTGTGAGGCTACCCTGAGACGGGCCCGGCAACCGCGCCGGATCAAAACCCGCCCAGGTCCTGCTCCCCATCCCCTGTCTGCACACCCTCCCCAGCGAGGGCCAGGGATAGAGCCGGTCACCACCCCAGTCCCACCGCCACACTGCCAGCGATCCCAGAGCCACCGGACGCTTATGGCTTATGTGGCAGACACTGACTCTAGCAGTGAAGGGGAGCTGGACTCTTTCAAGCCCGGCCTGAAAAAGATGCGAGCTTAACTCCCTTCAGATACGTGTACAACTGGTTAACGGTAAGAAGGAAAGCCCTTAAGGACAGAGACTTTGACACTGCTGCAGAAATCTTTGTGACCCTCGTGCAATTCAGCCTGAGGGGGGGAAATCAACAATGGGTGCTCCTGGATCACTCAGAAATTAAGGAACTGCGCCGTACCACTGCAGAATATGGACTGGGGTCCCCCTACTTTAGTAATTTATTAAGAGGAAGCTTTACTACTCACCTCATGACTTTTCATGATGGTAAGTTTTCGGCAAATCTGTTGCTCACACCGACATAATATGCTATATTTATGGCACAA
>NW_005063611.1:0-904 GCF_000277835.1 Geospiza fortis | reverse complement strand
AGAGCACTTCTGAAGCAAATCTCACTATTGTCTGTGTTTGCTATGCTTTGATTTGTAATCTGGAGTGCCCTTAGTGCATCCTGGATCCCTGGATTCATGGCACAAGTGAAGCTAAACCAGGGCATGTGATCCATCCATGTTTTTGGATGTCCTGGGGGGCCACACGGTGAATCACCCTGAGCTGTGTGCCCTGCAGCAGGGGGTGCTTCCCTCCACACTCTGCTCCTGTTGCGCCATTCCATTCCTAAAGGAGCACGGAACAAACACTGCCCTGCCTGGACTGGACACCCTGCAGGAGAAATCCTCTTCTCCTTTTTCCCACCTGAGGTTAAAGGATGCAGCTCCCATCATTTGCAATTCCTTGAAATCTAACCAAGGTGTGACTTCTTAATCTGTTTGCAGCAGCTGAGCAAACCTTTCCCATCACAGGGGAGCACTGCATGTCTCATCATTGCCAGGTGTCTCTTGCAGGGCAGAGTTTATTCTTTTTTCTTCATCTCGTTTTTAATGTACAGCTTGCTATAGAACACCTGAATTTAGAGCCCCTAGGTGAGGTGTTACTTCAGTGCAAGAGGTTCTTGTGTGTCTGAAGCCATCAAGGAGATGGTTTGGAATGTGTGAAATTTTGCTGAGGTGGTGCTTAGGGGGGAGACATCAGTAATTGTGTCCTGTAGAGAAACTGAGGCCTCACCTCAGTGTGCAGGTAACTTCCTCTGCAGATCTCTTCCCCAGTGTTTAACCCAGCATGAGTGTAATTTTGGGACAACTGCTTGAAGAAGAGGTGACAATTTATTTTCCTTGGCAGCAAAGCCAGTTCCCATGACCCCTGCAGTGTGTGGGCACAGAAGGGAAAGGTGTGTCTGGCTCTGCCCCTGGGTTTTTGGTTATTTGGTGGGGCTTTTTT
>NW_005063610.1:0-904 GCF_000277835.1 Geospiza fortis | reverse complement strand
GGCATAAAGGGGTTAAATGTGTGATGGCAGTGACAGGATTTTGGGGGGATATTAAAGCTCTCTGAAGCCTTGGCAGTTTGTTACTGGAGTGTAACTGTCCCATGTTTCGTTCTGCGTCTGGTTACAAAACTGTGAGGCATTTACTTGTATGGGAATTCTTGCTTCCACTCCACTTCCCTCCTGAAAACTACAGTGTGGTGTTGGCAAAAACAAAGGCATGACATTTTGTGGACCAAAGCCTCCTCAAAGATTCAGACACTAACATTCACTAAACAAACGTGAAAGGAAGATTTGCCTTATAAGCTTTGATGCAGTCGAGTTAGATGGAAGAGATTTTATCTTCGTTTTCCTTTGTTCTGTTTTCACTTAACAGGAAATCTTTATGCACTGGCAGCCAGATTTCACAGGTAAAAAAAAATAATACCTGCCTTGAAAATTTGAGGCTTTCATCTATTTTCTTTTCGTGCGTATCAGTGAATGTTTCATCTGAGACACAACAGGATATACACTGAGCTCTTAAACACATTAAACCAACTGCATCAAGTCCTTTAAATGTGTTAACTTACGTCTGCCTCGCTCTTTCATTTTACATCATGATTTCCTTTTAATTCACTATTGGAGTAAAGCAGAATAAACTAGAACTATTTTTTTCCTCAGCCCATTTTATATCCCCTTTTCCTTCATCCCCTTGGCACATTACGTATTTCCAGCAATCGTACTCCAGACATGCAAGCAGTATCCTAAAAACATGAGCAGGAAAAAATTAAGTCGTTCCTCTTTCTTGTTGCATCCCTTATGGTTCCAACTATCAATGACATTACCACTCCTCCACTATCAAATGAAATTCATACTTCTTGGTTTGCACTCCTTTTTTCCTTCCTAATAGCATCTTCTATGTTTTTTT
>NW_005063609.1:0-904 GCF_000277835.1 Geospiza fortis | reverse complement strand
ATCACAATAACCTACATGAAATGGTTTTCATTTCACTGGGTAATGAATAGTTTTACTCTCTCCTTCTACATATTTCAGTATGTGAAGATTCATTCCAACACACAACCACAGCTTGCCTGGGTTTTCTTAATTGAAGAACACCCCATGCAAAAAGTCATTTAGGACTGTAACAGATGCATTGCTTTATTTAGGCAAAAGCAGTCGTGTTATCTGTCATTTTGTGGCTGATGTGAAAGCTCTGAATGGAGCTTTGGCATTATCTGTTTGACAATGATTTGATGCAATGCTACACTGTGCTATAAATTAGTGTCAAGAAGCAAAATGCTAATGATAGAGGCCCCTCTATGCACTGGTGACTTAAATAGCATGTTTCTTTTAAATTCAACAGTGACTCACTCTCTTTTAAATAAAACCCCTCTGAGCTATTTAAATGATGCCATGAAGTTCTAGTGCATATTTCCTTTGATTCTGAATACTTTGGTGTTTACTTGAATAATGTTCAAAAGAATCTTTTGAACATTGTACTGAATAATACCTTGAAATCTATTGCTTTGTGTAACCAGATTTTTTTTCAAAGAAATATTTGATTATCAAGTAAAATGGTGGAACTCTGTTTGCTCATTTTCTACACTAAATGGAATTGAAGCTGACAGTGGTTTTCTGTACTTTCTTGGAGATTATACAAGACCTAGGTGAAGTCCTGAGCACCATTTTAAATGTACTTATCACCTTTTAGGACTCTCTTTCATGTAATCAAATTGGTATTGACTAGAGAGAATTTCCCTGGATTGATGGAATAATTTTGCTCTTGGATGCCTTGACCCTTCAGACACACACTGACTGACTACTACTAAACTCAGTGTCACCATCACAGCTTAATTGGCTGGGGATTCAGACATATGAA
>NW_005063608.1:0-904 GCF_000277835.1 Geospiza fortis | reverse complement strand
CTTCAAAATCCTTTCAGTAATTATGGACAGAACACCTTACCCAGCTACTATTAGTGAGCTTAACATGGGTTTGATTTCATTTGCCTTGATATCTGGAACAATCATAAGGAGAGCAGTTGAGGGTCCAACAATCTAAACCCAAAGATAAAGTCCAGTCACAAATGCTTTTTCCCACATATATGTCTCCTGTTCTATTTAGACAATAAATGCCTTTTTCCAGAAGAATGAAGCTGCCATGGACTTCCTTCTTCATCCCAAAATTCTGTTCCATTATGGATCTCACTCAGGGTGCTAACACACAATTTAGGCTTGACTGGGCTAGCCACCCATGGCCAGCTTTCAGATCCCCCTCGGCCTCCACAGACCCAATAATTGCTAAGGTTAAAGGTTTTTGCTACTTCTTCTCCCAAGGTTAAAAAATTATTTTCCCACATTTGGCCCCAACCTAACCAACAATATAAGGGTAAGATTATTAAAGGAAACATTCTAATGGTGTAATCTAATCTCCTAACTTAATTTTCACTTTCACATTGTCTTCTGCACCACCTGTGGCGAGAGAAGGCACAGAAACAGCTTATCATAAAGAAAACAATGACAGCAAGGATTGGCCCCCAATGACTGGAGATCTGAAGGGAAGGATGCCCATACAGATTGTTTCAGCAGACAGTCTGTGGGTAGGCGCATCAGGCTTCCCCCAATGTCGACGCACTGGCTACTGCTCCAGACCACTCCTGTGGAGTGTCGGTCACGGCATCCCATCCTTCTCTTCCAGCTGAGATGTCCAAATCTCTGGGGTCTCAGAGACCTTGACCCGAGTGTCATGGATCCACCTATGTTCAGCTGTCTTGACTGCTGTTTCTGTGGTCAGCAACATTTGGAAATGTGATAGATGAGTAATGCGATG
>NW_005063607.1:0-905 GCF_000277835.1 Geospiza fortis | reverse complement strand
TATTATTGCTATTACTATTATTACTATCCCAGGGGAGCAGCAAAAATAGCATCCCATTTTGCATCTGGCTTCCAGCTTTATATTAGCAGAAATGTAGGACTCACAGGAAGCAAAACAGGCCACACAAAAGGGGAACCAGTCAATCTGATTTTATGGCTTTGATGCACGGATTCTCAGTTTTCCTCAGCCTTGAGGGATGGTAACTCTCAGAAAAAAGCTGCAGCTAAGTGAACCCATGTTACCCAGCATGAGTGGTTAGCAGAGGAGTTACAGGGATGCTAGGCACCTCATCAGTGACTTACTAATTAGGGCATCAAATGCATGACATGTAGCTGGTTGGTGACTGTCCCTTTAGAGTAACCATCAAATGATCTCTCAACTTCCCTCAGAGCAATAACTGTATTTAAATGAGCCTTCGCCAGTACAAGTCCAACATAAGATAATAAGCTCCAAGTCACTGACACGCTGACAAAGTGAGCAGAGCAAATTCAGCCCACACATAAAGCATGTATCAAGTTGAAGTACACATTCTGAATTCTTCCAGCGAAAAACACCAAACTCCATGCCCAGCTCCTTCCACAGATCCTATCCAGAACTCGGAGAAGTCCCTGAGCTGACACAGACTAATTAAGAAGAAAGAGAAAGATTACATTTATGTGTAAGTTATACTCCAAAAAAGAAACACTATCAAGAATGTAGTAGTAAAATACTTGAAAGGAAATGGATTTTTGATGAAGTCAGTTTTTCAACATCTTTATTCAGATAAAAGAATAATACTTTTAAATTTCTATTCACGCTGACCGCCACCACTTGTTAACATTTTGCCCTGGGGAGGAAACACAGCTTAGCAGTACAAGGGCTCTATAATAAGCATCTTTATCTCCTTGGGATTCTTGTTATTTTTT
>NW_005063606.1:0-905 GCF_000277835.1 Geospiza fortis | reverse complement strand
GCTATAGACAGAAAGGCTGCATGACTTAGCTTTAGCCAAAATATAGCTCAGGTGCTTTTATTGGAATGAAAACAGGCTTGATATTTATCCCCTTGCCAGTGTCTTCTAGAGTAATGAGAGCTTTCTACTTTGTCATATTTTACACTCTGTGTGTTATCTGTATGCATCCACCTGACTGATTGTTTATTCTCTGTAGCCAATACTGTACTACACTGCTACAGAAAATGATGCTCTGAAGCTCTGATTTTCTCATTTTATGATGCTTTTGTTATTTTGTATTTTTTATTATGTTGTATGTGTTTATTCACTCGATGTTATTTTTGGCTAAGAGCCCTGTCTGATAAAGACTTTCAGAGCTGTTTTGCAAAGGAGGGATATTTCCATTAGGGATCACCCACTGGTGCCCTTTCCAGCCTTGTGTTCACTGATGACAACCACACAGACTCACCCTTGCTTCAGTTTGCTCTTTTCCTCCTCATTTCTCATACTGCATGATTTGTGAAAACCTCTGAAAAAGGCTCCTCAAAGTCAACAGAACTCTTCATTTATCTCAGGTTGCTTTTGTCACCCATAAGTCCTGATGAGGCCCAGCTTTCAAAGCAGTCCACAAAATGCTCTGTGAATGTCACAGGTGTGCTGCTGGTTCTCCTTTGAATATACAAACTAACTTGTTCTGTGTATCCCTAGGCAGACTCAGTACCTCAGGTTCTTTAAAGTGGTTGCAACTTGTTGGTTTTTCCTTTATTTGTTCACCCTTATTATTTTCTTTGTCTTACAGTATTCCAGCAGTTCCTCTAAGCTCTTATATCTCAATGAGAAAACATTATGGATTACCTTTCAACAGGCAGAATTAATCCATGTTCTGGTGTTTTTTGGTATTTTGGGGTTTTGTTTTGTTTTGTTTT
>NW_005063605.1:0-905 GCF_000277835.1 Geospiza fortis | reverse complement strand
TTTTGTTGTTGTTGGTTTGGTTGGTTTATTTTTTGCAAACATCTGGGTTAATTCACTGGCCCATTAATAAAGCAGCATCTCTGTACCAGAGGTAGCCCCAGTTCTTAAGGAAGAATAGGTGGCTGCTAAAATGACTGCACTTTGGGGCTTTGCCTGTTGCTTTCAATTCTGTATTCAAAGGGCAGCAGCATTTTGAATGCCAATGCAGATTGATGTCATCACTAACAGGATAAGCATTTTGAGTGGCACTCAGTGAATGATTGACATTGGGTACACAGCAAGTTCTTATTCTGTCAGAATCTGGCATGTTTCTAGGTGTCACAGTTAATCCACTGCCAGTTATTTGACAGGATTGTACTTAGTGCCCGATGCCAATCTCCAAAATGTTCATGATTAAGGCTGCATACAAATGCTACTTATTCAATTGAATAAACAACAGTTCCACTTGTACAAGAAAAGGTGGGCTCTCCTTACCAATATATTATTTCCTCACAAAGTAGTTAGTCATAGAATAACATGGGATAGCAAGGTGTTAGTGGTGAGTATGTGAACTGGCAATCATCAGCTCTTCAGGGTTGACACTTCCATTTGTGAGGTGTAATGTCACCAGAAGAGCTCTTCAAACATAGCAAGGAATAAGTAACTGCCCTGGCTGCACACAAGGAAAAGCATGTTGACTTCTCAATAACTTGGCCAGCAGAGAGTGTTAGGACCCTGGAATTTCTCTTTGGGATTTTTGGTGCTCCCACGAGTTTAACAGCTGAAATCTGATCTTTCAACTAGCTCTTGAGCATCTGCTATGTAAGAAGTCTTTGGAAGTGATTCACAAGAGAGAAAGATAGGTATGGCATCCTACCTTCCCTCCCCATGGTTCGGGTTGCATGGATGCATGCATTGTGCTGCAC
>NW_005063604.1:0-905 GCF_000277835.1 Geospiza fortis | reverse complement strand
GACAGACCATTACAGCAGAAGTAACATCGTGGAGTGCATGCCTTGCTTTCTTTGCTTTTTCCAGGTTTCAGGAGGTTATCTGGGGAAAGAGGTTGAAGGCATGTTTTTGCTTGAAATGCTAAATCTCAGGGAGTCATGTCCAGCCCTTTAACCTGACATGGAACAGCCCTCCAGAAACTAATGGTGCCTGGATAAAGAGGTCTAGTATCAAAAAAACCCCAAACAAAAACCAACTCATATCTCCTACTCAAAGTGGGCTTGAAAGCACCTCAGTCAATAAAAAACTCTTCAAGAGAGAGACAGAATCAAAGCTATGAACCAAGGAGCTGCCAGACAAGCAAGGCCAGCTGAGAGCACATGATGGGGCTGCAGCCCTGAACAGGGAGGGACTTGTGCGGTGGGTTGACTGCACTGTACCCAGCTGGTGATAAGCTGTTTCTGTACAAGGTTCCTACTAAGTAATACTTGCTTCTCCAAAGCTATTTGCTTAAATAATTTACTGTTATTTCCCAAGATTGCCTATTATTGGCAAAGTTCAGTGCTTGTTCTGTGAGTCGCTTTAATAGCGACAGAAGAATGCAAAGGGGCCCTGACTTGCAAGCATAGAGTTGGCTTAAAAGATGAACTGAGGACTCTGTAGAAATGGTTACTGACAGGAAAAAGCCTTCCAATATATCCTGTCTGACAGGATAAATGGAGACAAAGCTACAGAAGCCAGAGGAAAACAAGGAGAAATTAAGGGCCTCTATTAAGAAGATGCGGTAGAGAAGAAATAAATTTTGCCAGAAGGCAACAAGTGCAAGCAGCCTTGGACACAGGCACTGCATCCTGCTTTCAAAAGTGCAAAGCCACCAATCTGACAAATTTGGCTCATTACTCAAACAAACAAAAAAACCCCACAAAAC
>NW_005063603.1:0-905 GCF_000277835.1 Geospiza fortis | reverse complement strand
CCAACACATCAGGAGGCAAATGAAATTTATCTGAAACCTTCATGACTTTTCAAATTTCTTCAATCAATATGATATATGTAATATATTGACTGAAGACATTTACCAAATAGTCCCAAACTGCAGACTTGAATCTCTGCAAATCTGTCATGTGAAAAATGAAGCATGCTTTTGTCTTAAGCTGAACTGAGCTACTCCTGCACTGACAAAGATTAATTCTGAGTTGCAAAATGCTGCCTAGATTGATGGGCTATTTGTGATGAAATCTTGATATCTTAACTTCAGGAATAAGCCTCCTGCTCTAATTGACCTTTCCTTTGAGCAGAGGTAGGACTAGAGGTCCTTTCAAAACTCTTCAGTCCTGTGATCTGTTTCAATCATGTCAGATATATTTTGTTACTGTTCCAGGTGCCTTCTTTAAGCACACCCTGAGGATTACCATCCCGCTTAATGACTTTGGTTGAATGGCATCCTTATCCTCTCCTCAGCCTCTTTACAGCCTCACATATTGAAGTAACTGACTGTGATATGTCCTACAGCTGCTCCAGCTTCCTCCAGCAATGATCAGAGCTCTTCCTCATTCATCTGTAAATATAACATCATAAGATTACTGTTGGCCAAGGATGAAAGGGACAAAAGTCTCTTCAAGGTCACCTTACCAATATCTGCTCTCTTCCCTGCCCGTGTTCAGTACATGTGCCAGTGGCATGCTTCAATGTCATTGTTTATCTCTCTTTGCAGAATCTTTATTTTGGCACTGTCTAGGCAGTTGAGTAGATTTTCTGCTAAAAGATATTAAGAATTATGCTATTTGGTAGCAAAACAGTCAATCCTTCTCAACAGCACTGCCCTGAGACAAATTATATCATAATATTTTTGCATAGAATATGAGCCTTATTATGTATTAA
>NW_005063602.1:0-905 GCF_000277835.1 Geospiza fortis | reverse complement strand
TTTGGGGTGAAAAATGGTGATTTTAGGGTTAAAATGGGGATTTTAGAACAAAATATGGGGATTTTGTGGGGAAAAATGGGGATTTTGGAGGGGAATGTGGGACTGGGTTATACTGGGATGGACTGGGATGGAACTGGGACCGACTGGGGGCAAAAACCGCCGTGGGTTTGGGGTGAAAAATGGTGATTTTAGGTGCAAAAAATGGGGATTTTGTGGGGAAAAATGGGGATTTTGGGGGCTAATGTGGGACTGGTTTATACTGGGATGGACTGGGAGGGACTGGGGGCAAAAATCCCCGGGGGTTTGGGGACAAAAATGGGGATTTGGATGGAAAAACGGGAGTTCTAGAGGGGAATGTGGAACTGGGTTATACTGGGATGTTCTGGGATGGAGTGGGACGTACTGGGAGAGAACTGGGAGGGACTGGTTTGTACTGGGACGGACTGGGGGCAAAAAACCACGAGGTGTTGGGGCCAAAACCGGTGATTTTAGGGCAAAAAATGGGGATTTTGGGGGGAAAAATGGGGGTTTTGGGGCAAAAATGGGGATCTTGGAGGCGAATGTGGAACTGGGTTATACTGGGAGGGACTGGGACAAACTGGGAGGGACTGGGAGCAAAAAACCCCGCGGGTTTGGGGCAAAAACCGGCGATTTTAGGGGCAAAAATGGGGATTTTGGGGGGAAAGATGGGGATTTCGGGGGGAAAATTGGGAATTTGGGGGGAAAATTGGGAATTTTGGAGGGGAATATGGGACTGGGTTATACTGGGACATACTGGGATGGGCTGGGGGCAAAAAACCCCACGGGGTTGGGTCCAAAAAAGGCAATTTTAGGGCAAAAATGGGGATTTTAGGGGCAAAAACGACACTGGGAGGGAACTGGAGTGAACTGGTCTGTACTGGTCC
>NW_005063601.1:0-905 GCF_000277835.1 Geospiza fortis | reverse complement strand
CCAGAGCTCTGGCAGACCTTCTTACAAACCTGTAGTGTCATGGCACTAGTAAGATATGGATCTTGGCATATATGGCACTGGAGATTGCAGCAAGTTTGCTTTCAATGGCTCTTTTCAAATGTTGTTTCCAGAATATGCCAAAAGCAGTAAAATTCCACCCATGGAATTACTGCCTGTATGGTCACTACATACAGAAAAACACCATCTGGAGGGAGAGTAGAGTTCTACTGTTTTCAAATCTGACCTTCCTAGAGTTTCTCCAGTATCCCTGAAAACAAATAAATAAACACTTCAATCCTTTAGGATGTGAAAAAGTCAACTTTGAGCTCTATAGAAGACTGTAATTACCTTCTGTTAATTAATCTAAGACATAGTATTATAGACAATATTGTTATAGTATCAGTATTCCGTGTACTTCTTGAATTTAGGGTCATGATTTTCCCCTCTATTCTGACATTGATTTCTTTGTGATGAGTTTTTTTCACGCTCAATTTGAGGCAGCAGGTCTTGGACTATGACTCGAAGGTTAAGTATTATCCATGAGGCTATCCAAAATTGTCTTTGGCAACTGGAAAGTAAGTTCAGAACGATTCAGCCCAGAACTAAGTACAGGATATTGCTTCCTGGACCCCACATCTACTAATTTAACATGCTTAATAACCCAATTAAATCCAGAAAAACATTGCCTTTCTATTTTTCATAGTTCTTTTAAAAGCCAGCTTCAGGAAGTTCAGCTTTAGTTTCATATAGCATTAAGCAACAGAGCTGCTAATTAGAAGCAAATTAACCACTCTCTGTATGTAGTTCTTCAGTCCTTTTCTCAACAGTTTGAAACAGTGAACCTCACAATGCCAACAAACATCAGTCAACAACTCCAAATCAAACCTTATAAAATGACAGAAAAA
>NW_005063600.1:0-905 GCF_000277835.1 Geospiza fortis | reverse complement strand
GGACCTGGTTTCAGTATGTCTGCTCTCATGCTCAGTGTATCTGTCACCAGAATGCTTTGTCCTACTGCAGCTCGTCTTGGGTTCATGAAGCCAAAACACCTGGACTTACAAATGCCACTGTAGAGCTGTGGGTTCCATTATATTCCACAGAATTAGAGAGCTGGACAATTAACTGCTGTCTTCTGTAGCCCACATATATAGTGTTTGTCTTTCATACTGTAAAGCAAAATTATTTTTAGCTTGTCTGTCGTAGGATTATTTGGAGTGAGGGCTTTGATTGTAATTGGGAGAACCACTTGGTTTGCTTTTCCCCGGCATCAAAATGTATTTTTTCATCAGTGAATTTTCTGCGTTTGATGAGGAGGATTTCCTTTTTCTTTGCCAGAGACTTACTCAACACTGGCAGAAAGTTTGTGCAGTTACTTGTGCAATTACTTGGTAGCTAGTGGACATGGGATTGTGTTGATCTCCATATCTGAGATACCAGTAAGTGCTACTCTAGATTGCTGACTGGAGCTAAAACAGCCTTTAGTTTTCCTAAGGTGTGCTTAACATTATCCTGACAAACATCTCAATCTGTCTATGGATAATCTATCAGCTGTGTTGTATCCAGGTGTCTTAAGGCTTTTTGAGGAATTAGTCAAACTCTTACTATCAATAAAAGCTCTTGAATCCCTGTGGGACCCTTCTTGGTCATCCACTGATCATTCTGGTGATTTCTGCAGTGTTCTGTCTGTTCATAAAATGGCCCTTCATGGTGGTTTTTACCTTTGCAAGGCAAGATGAAAAACTAAAACTTAGATAGTGATGTTGTTTATATTGTGTTCTTCCTTGTTTTTTTCTGTACTATGTTACTATTTTGTGGTTTCAGGTTCAGGTACAGAATTAATTTTCCCTTTTTTTTT
>NW_005063599.1:0-906 GCF_000277835.1 Geospiza fortis | reverse complement strand
AAACTTTATATCAAACTTCATTCTGTACTCCTTAAGCCCTTCTGGACCTTCAAGCACATCTGTCCTTAAAGCCTACTTGCATGACAAAGAAAAAAAATCTGTTCATGTTTAGAAATTGCTTGGAATTATTATAAGTTATTACATAAATATAAATATATGTATATAATTATATAAATTATTATATGGTATTTGTATGACAAAGAAAAAAAATCTGTCCATTTTTAATAATTGTTCAGAAGATATTTTGTTTTAGCTGATGGGGCATTCATTGACTCTCTTTGAATTAATGACCTAAAGATGCTTATTTACTCAGCTATTTAATTTTTAGTATTTCTTACATGAGTTCCATTTTTATAAAGGTTATATGCATTTTGTCCCAATGTGATCAGCAGTATTTTCCCCTTAAATTTATTTAATCTTGTGAACTGATTATTTGACTACTGAGTTGGCCATTGTTTGGAGTTTTCATTTATTTGTATGGCTTTTCAATGAGTTTTCTATGGGGGAAACATCTGATTATAGTTGACTGAAGTTGGCTTTTAATTTTATTTTTATCTTAATTTTTAATAATGATACCTTGGAATTATGGAGCATTTTCCTAAACCTCAGATGCAGTTCTAAGCCACAAAAAGCAAATAGCATTATTTCATTCTGTTTGCTTTGTTGTTATTCCCAAGGACAGAGGTGTGTTTCTCATTTTTAATCAGTGATTATAACACCAAGGTTCCTAATTCCCATTGGTAACTGGTATATGCTCATCTGCTGTTCCCTTGAGTGTGTCCATTTTTTTTCCCTTCCTTGTTGCTTGAGTCTTGCAGGAAAGCTGGGGAATGTGCTGATGTGGCGGGAACCCTTTATGCCAAGGGCTGCAGTCAGTTCAACCCTTGGCATGAAAAAGAGAACAAG
>NW_005063598.1:0-906 GCF_000277835.1 Geospiza fortis | reverse complement strand
AAAAAAAAAAAATCACACAGTCATAGTTTATCCTGAACCAGTAAAGCACTTCAGGAAAACACTTCTACAGAGACTCTGGGAATAATATTGTTTCTTTCTATTCATGGCAGCATTCTCCCTCTAACATCCCCTTTGGCCTGTTCTCTCTCAAGAGCATTAGACACACATTCAGCACAAACAGCACTGAAGACAACAGTCTGTTCTGCTTTCCCACTCCTGCAACACCACTTACCATCTGCTGGATCCTGTGAAAGGTTTTCCCATGGAAACTGAAGGCCTGTTCAAACAAGACCTTGTCTTCCACTGTCCACTCATCTGGGAATGGAGTAAAGTTTGGCAAATCTGCCAAAGACTTCTCAATGTTGTGCTTGTGCCAAAACAGCATCCCAAGAGCCTAGAAATAACACAGACACCAAGGTGACAATTGTAATCAAAAGAAGCATTACTGGAAGACGGAAAGGGAGAGCTATGACATTTTTCTCAGGCAACATGTTCAACATAATTTTAATTCTCAGCTACATCAGGTGCTTTTCTGAGTGCAAGAAACCTGGAGTCCTAGGCTGTGAAGACCAGCCTGAAGTTTATCAAAACGACACAGGTCATCACGTAATAAAAGATTAGCAACAGAAAGGTGGGAGAAAAAACTTAAGAAATTACTTCAGCTTTACTGATCATGGTATGCACAGATAACCTGAGCAAAGGCTTGGGAAGTCTACCTGAAAGAGACTGGAGGCAGCTTCTTTCCTGTGCTGGACTCCATTTCCTGGCAATTAGAAGGATGGTTTCTTTGACTGGGGGTTTTTATAATTGTTTATGGGGTTCTTTCTGAGGGGGAATGGGAAAAGAGAAGAGAATGAAACAAGAACTGGAAGAAGGAAAGGCAGAGAACATGCATCACCTTGACTT
>NW_005063597.1:0-906 GCF_000277835.1 Geospiza fortis | reverse complement strand
GGCCTACCCTGAATTTACTACAAAAATGGGGTCTTGCATAACTGGCCCAAAAAATAAGAGTGAGAAAGCAAGAATCAATAGCAGCAGGATACTGTAATCACAGCCCTTCAGTCCCTAGCTAGCCTTTAACCTTAACATTATAATGCGTTTGCTCAAAATAGCCTTATTTCTGTGTAGGCTCCCAGTTAACATTTGTTACAAACAAAATACAGTCATCCTTTCCAAACCACATTTTGTGTATCACATGCCTCTCTAACTCAAGAGAGCTTTCCAAGAGGAAGTAAACAAAACAACAGTATTATTTAGAATTGACCATCTGTTTTAACACAAAACCCAAAAGTTCATTTCCTTTCCACTACACTGGGAAAAGGTCCTAATATGCCTTCACATTATGTGAAGAAGCTGCCCAATGACTTTTTCCCACTACAAGTCTTCACATTTCAAGCAAGCAGGCACTAACTTCATAATAATATTAACAGAATCTCTGTAGGTCTCTTAAAAGCAGATGCAAATGAAGCACAATTGATTTCACTGAATTTCAGCTGCAGTTTGCTTACTTAACACAGTTAACTATAGTTCACGACTGTTTACAAATTCCATTTCAACACAGATCCATGAAATTAATCTCCATCCCATTCTCACCAGAAGTATTCCACTCAAACCAACAACTTGTGTGTCTTTCTGGGAGGTTCAAAGTTTGTCTAAGCAGCACTAAGCACCAACATCACCTTGAACTTCCAGTGACCTGGGCCAGACAGAGCAGCACACACACACAAACACTGTGGGAAGCAGGAGACTCCACTCCAGACCAAACCATATTCCTCTGGTTTTTATCACTGCACACAGTGGGTGTAAGCATGAATTGTGCAGGGTGAAGAGCTGACTGAATATTTGAAAATGTTAAGT
>NW_005063596.1:0-906 GCF_000277835.1 Geospiza fortis | reverse complement strand
TGGCACAGGGGTTGCACAGGATGATCTCCAGGGGTCTTTCCCAACACTAAGTATTCTCTGTTTCTGTACTACAACCACCTATGTCTGCACTAAAATTGAGACATAACGGCAATAACTGAAATACAGGAAATGCATAACTATTTCATGTTCCACCCTATCTATTTAATATTTTAAGCCATTAATATTAATAGCATTACAGGAGACATATTTCAGTGCAATCCTGTAATTAACAGATCATCTGTGCACATTCAATTTTAACAAACTTTGAAAATTAATATCATTATTTCCATTAACTAGAAAATTAAAGAGATAAATCCATTTAATTTGTCTTCCTACAAAGAAGACTAACCAGTAACAAACATATTTGGTATGTTTTCTGAAATAGTTTCCAGTCTAGAAGTACTCCCTTGTGAACAAAAGAAAAATAGGTTAGGTAGGCCTCTATTTTTGCATATATATCATCTATTTCATAAACTAATAAAATAATAAAAGGAGATTCTACATGCAACAGAAAAGACTTAGATTAAAAAAAAAATCCAAGGTCATCACTGAAACTAACAACATTAGGTAGAATATATGATTCCTGTTCATCCTGGATTACAGTAACTGCTGCTTTGATGTAGCTTTCAGTGATTCAAGATGGAAAGCTAAAGTAGTAGCTAGACTTTAGCAGGTCTCACATGAAGTTGGGTTACATCTTTATGGGAAAGGCCAGACAGATCTAAACTGTTTCTGTTTATGCTCTGAACAGCCTAAGCCTCTACCAGCTGTGGTCTGGAGCTTGGATAGCTGCTCCCAGATGTTCTGGCGCTCCTGAATATTAAGATGTGCACTAAATCTGTGCATATTTCATTTATGAAAAAAGCTTTTTTTCCCCACTTTTTTTTTGTTTGTTTGTTGGTTTGT
>NW_005063595.1:0-906 GCF_000277835.1 Geospiza fortis | reverse complement strand
TAGAGCTTCTTTAACATGGTTATAAGGCTGAATAAATTTATGGGTTTATTGCTCATGGACACATGCAAACAGAGAAAACACCAAACCAGATTAGTGAAAGAAGCTGAGGAAGAGTAACATACAGCCAAACTTCAAGTGACTCCTTTAGCTCCTACGAGCTATCTACAGTAGAGTGGCAAAACTTGCACAAGCAAAAAGCACATCAGGAATTCCTGATGTCAGAGTCCTCCTCCTTGGAAGCCATTCACAGAAAATGGGCTCTGCAGCTTTGAAGTGGAATAGAGGAAACTGCTTCTAGACAGGAATGATCACAGAAATGACCACACTGCTTGCAAGGTAGAAACACTCCAAATAGACAAAAATACAACTGAACAGTCACAGCACTTTATGATAGGCCCCTGTACTGAACTGCTTGGTTTTCAGGATTTTGGGAGGTCACAGTAGAGTGAGAAAACAGCATTTTTCCTATGGTGTCAAGGATCTCTGAAAGTGTCTACATGTCAGCCTTGGCTGAGAACGTACCCTTTGTTCCTTCTTCTGCATTATTTCCCTTTAATGATAGCTTTGCAGTGAATCCCATTTGTGAGTTGCTCAAATAAATGCAAATTTTATCTTGTAAGCAATACCCTCCAAAATATAACTACCACTGAAAGTAAAAATCTGAAGAGCTAAAAGGCACTGGGTCTTCCCTAGTGCCCCCATCTGCCCAGTGCACTTGACTGCTTGCTATTATTATATATGGAGTACCAGGCAGGGCACTTGCTATTATAAATATGTACTGTATTGAAATATATAGCCCAAGTCCCCAGGGCCCAACATTCTAATTAGAACTACAGTTGTGCAAATAGCTGATTTATTTGGCTAGCTGACCAAACTGAGAACATGGAGAGGAGAAAAAAAAAAAAA
>NW_005063594.1:0-906 GCF_000277835.1 Geospiza fortis | reverse complement strand
AAAAAAAAAATGACATCTTGTGAGCATGAGGTAACTGGGTTCAGGACACAGGAGGAGGCTGGAAGAGGAAGAAGCAAAATTAAGACTCTAGGCTTTAATGAAGCAGACTTTGACTTCTTCAAGGAATTGCAGTGTTGGGAACAAGAGACAATGTGGCCAGAAAGGGTGGCCAGTTTGTAGAGCACAGAGATACACAAACAAGCCTGTTTATGCAGGAACACTTGCAGAAGATGTGCCCAGCTAAGCAGTGTGTCCTAGTAAATTAAGATTCAAAAAGGAAGCACCCAAGAAATAGGAACAAAGACTGGCAACAAAGAAGCTAAAAGCAGTGGAAGAAAAGGGAGGAAGACCAAAGCCCAGCTTGATCTAAAACTAACAAGACTCCAAGGATAGCAAGAAACAGTTCTACAACAACGTTAGCTGAGAAACAGTGTTCATGAAAAATTCGCATCTGTTGATAGATGAGGAAGGGAAATAAGCAGTAGACATAACAAGAGGCAAAGCACCGGCACAGCCTTCATCTCAGTCTTTGTCAACAAAGCCAGATCCCAGCTCCACTCCAGAAAGAAAGAGACAGCAAACCACAGAAGTAACAGTTCCGAGAAATGCAGGAAAACCTGGAAACATTTAGGTGCATCCCAGGATGGGACTCACCTGAAGGTACTGACAGAGTTACTAGTGTGACTAAAAAGCTGCTGTCAATCATGTGTGGAAAACCATGGCTATAGAAGGCCCCATGGGAACTCTGGGAAAAGGATAACATTATTCCCATCTTTAAGAAAGGACTCAGGAGTGGTCAGTGTCATCTCAGTTCCTGAAAAGATTACGTGGAATATCCTCTTAAAATCCCTCTCCAAAAGCTGCATCCAGCTTGAGGAAATAATTGATCACACAGATGGTGAATAG
>NW_005063593.1:0-906 GCF_000277835.1 Geospiza fortis | reverse complement strand
TTCTTTCTATTTTTCACTCCATTCCACCAAAGTACTTTTAAGATTAAAAATATCAATTTGAATTGCAAATTTTCTCTCTATGCCATATATGTATTTTTTAAAAAGGTTTTCTTCTTAACCATTACCTAAACTAATAATGGAAAGAAGCATTATTCCCAATTAAAAGGGGTCGGAAGCACGCTCAGATGTTGAAGTTGCAGTACAGAGGATTTCCCCTTCTGGAACACTTTCCATCCAGGATCCTGGGAGCACTTGCAGGCATTATGGCAAGCCTCTCATGCCCCCTGAGATAGGGGCCTGCACACCAAAGTACATTGAGAACTTGCAGCTGCAGTTCTTGGAAATGTCCTGTGGCACTCAAACCATGGCATTTTTAGTGGAGGTTGTTCCTTTTCCCTCCTACAGCTGTTCTAAAAGTGGGGCTGGGGTAAGAAGTCTGCAATCCCAATTTCTCATCGTTTTCCACAAGTGCTGTGCAAGGAAAGCTGCCTCTGCTCTGCCTCTGCTAGCAGGAGCAGTGATCTTTTGAACTTTGTGGTCTTTGATGTGGTCAGATTTGGGCACGAGTTTTCCCCTGCAAGAACAAAGCACAGATGTTACAAGATACTTGAGAAATGAGGGATTTTAATTAATGCCCTGAAGATACAAGGAAGCCACCAAAATATCTCACCCATGTTCAGTTCTGAAGCCTGTTTTTGAGCAAAGGAGGTGAAATGTGCTGCCACTAAATGGAGATGGGCTTTGTAGGTCAGTGTGGGTAGGGTGCAAGGAGATGGGAGCCAAGGGAGAGGGCTGCTGTCCTTTCCTGCAGTGCTCTGGGAGCTGAGGGGTGTAAAAGAAGCTGGAAATTCTTTGATGCAAAGTGATGGAGGCAGAGCAGTGATTGTGTCTGCAGGAACTTTGTAG
>NW_005063592.1:0-907 GCF_000277835.1 Geospiza fortis | reverse complement strand
CAAAGACAGAAAGCAAAGTTTGCAAGAGGGGTCACCCCATGCTCCCTGTGAAGATCAGAGATGTGCTTGGCTGGTGACATTTTGGGAGAGGACACTTGGAGAGTGACACTGTTCTTCCTGAGTCCAGAGGGAGCACCCCTGCTTTTAGAGGTGCACAGAGTTTTAAATACTGCTACCCCTTATCTGCAGGTCTGGAACAACACATGGAACAGAGTAACCCTGTGAGAAATCATCAAACACGGAATTGAGGAATGGAGATAGCCATACCTTTGGAAAAATATTGTACTTTCTGATGGTGGAATGGTGGTAGTCAAGCCAAAGTAAAGTAAAAAGGCAGTATTGTCTTATATTTATCTGGAAACAAAGAAAGCCCTGCTGTTGAGGAAGGAGGAAGTCAGTTGTCCAGGGCACTTGGCTGTGTCAAAAAAACCATCAGCCTAGAGGCAGCAGCATCAAGATCAAGAAGTAATATACAGGTTATAGTGTATGAGAAGAGAGTTTCAATTTGCTGAAAAGATGAGGCTGAAGTTTATGCTTAAAGGCTGCTGCAGTATTTTCATTCCAACACTACCGAAGATTGTCATGAAAAAAATCCATTTTCTGAACTGTGTTTGGAAGAGAGACAGTAGTAGTCCTGGAAGACTGATGTTTCCCTCAAGACTCAGGTGCTTCAAACTAAGAAAACTTGATGGCAGTGCTTAAAAAGCACTATGTGCCCCAAACAAGCATCACAGCAGAGAAATAAATTGCTCTTAACCAGGCCAAGGAAAGGTGAGACTTAACAGCTTTTTCACTTGTCTTGCAAAGCTCTTCTACCTATCATGCTGGTATTCATGTCTAAGGACTCCCTTGGGAATTCTTGCTTTCTATTTGGGAATCAAAAAACCTGGACTTTGATGAGGAAAAA
>NW_005063591.1:0-907 GCF_000277835.1 Geospiza fortis | reverse complement strand
TTCAGCCGTCCCTTCGAGATCTCCCCGAACGTGGTAACCTGCTGAGCTTGCCACGGCTGGACCGAGAAAGCAATGCCACGATTCGGTAGCTATACCCATTCCCGTTTTTTGTTTCCTTCCCTCTTTTCCTTGTCTTTTCTTTTCTCTCCAGTTCCCCCACACCAACGCTCTTCTGTTGTGATTTTCAATAGAACTGTATTGATTTTGTTGCTGCAAATCCCCTGTGCCTTTGTTGGTTATTTTTTGCACCTTAAAATCAATCCCATCATCCGTACCACTGGGTCGGATCAGGACGCCATGTCAGCAGTGGTACCTGGTCCCACAGGAAATCCTGCTGCAGCTGCCACGCCTGCAGCAGAGCAGATGCCAAAGGCAGAGCGGGCAGCAGGAGCAGCTGGTCTGTCACAGGACCGTGCCATTAACTTTCCTATCCAAATATCTGGATGCACAGTGACTCCACAACCCGAGGTAACCCAATTGGGGGCACTCCCCTCTGATGTTTCAGCCCAGAAAGTAGAACTCATTTCAGTCAATCGAGCTTTGCAATTGAGTAGAGGAAAATTAATTAACATTTGAACTGAGTCATAATACACCTTTGGAGTGGTACATGCACATGGGATTTCTGGAAAGAAAGGGACCTTTTGAGATCTCAAGACACATTGATCAAAACTAGCAAACAAATCTTGGGTATACTTGAAAGTATCCAGAAATCAGAGGAAGTTGCCATCAGGCATTGCAGAGCACACCAAGTGGGTAAGACCAAACTGGAAATTTAGCCAGCGAGGCTGCAGAAAAAGACATGTTAGAAAACAAAGCTTTATCTTTAATACCCTTGCCAGGGATACTCCTCCCAGTAGAAAAAACAGAGTATAATGCTAGGGACTGTCAATTAATTGAAACTGTAGAA
>NW_005063590.1:0-907 GCF_000277835.1 Geospiza fortis | reverse complement strand
GCCTTCTCTTCTCCAGGCTGAACAAATGCATCTCTCTTAGCTGGTGCCATATTAAACTATCCCAATTGTATTGAACTATCCAAGTTCCTAAATTAAGTCTAGTCAGTGTATTGGGAATTACTCTTGGTCCACTGTCACCCAGGAGGTGATTGTTGGCCTAGACAAAAGTTATGCCAAAACCCAGAGGAATAATTTGACAGCACAGGTAATTGTAGTGACACTACAATATATATCTTCAAATGTAACCTACCCAGTTAGAGATCACCTATGCTTATTTCTTCATTAATATCAGTGTCTTAAAAGTGTGGGAGGAATTTCCTGCTGTCTCCAATGCCTCCCTGTACAGGCAGTGTATGAGTTGTTATTCCTGCACACTTGTCCCTTGGCTGCCCACACCATTGACCTGTGAGCTGCCTTCTGGAAAGGTTTGTGCTCCTGCAAACTGGCCCCTTGACCTCCTGGCTTTAGGAATAGCATGGATAAGGGACTACTCTAAGGGGGGAACAGTGTTTTAGGAGAGAAGAACATATATTTCTTTTGGCCAGGCTGTTCAGATTACCAGTAGAGACATAAACCAAGCAAACACCACCAATATCATTGAATTTTTAGGTATTGGCCTCACAGAAGTCATTCCCAATAAAGACTGGGAAAAAAAGTAGATTTTCACAGTACCTATATTTTCACTTTTAGGACCCCTTACACTCAAATTTACCTGTACAAAGTGGAAACAAAATGTAGTTTGCCTGAGGACTTCGCAGAAATTTAATGCTATGGTTGTTTAGGTGTATGAGGAAGTATCTTGAGCTAGGACTTCCCTTGAGTACCTAAAATGGGACTCAAACTGCTGGGTTCAATCTGCTTCCCATGCTATGCCTTAGGATGTTATCCCATCTGTACCGCAGAGATT
>NW_005063589.1:0-907 GCF_000277835.1 Geospiza fortis | reverse complement strand
GCTGGGCTCTGTAAGATACCTGTGAGGGGAAAAAACATAAAAAGTTCAGACTTGTTGAGACCCATTTTGGAACTAAGAGAAGCAGACGGAGACGAACTCAGGAGGTGCTTGGTAATACAGAGATGTGGGTGTGCTGGTCAGCTGAAGCTCCCCCAAGCACGTTCATTTCATTGATGCTGACAGAGCATAGGGTTGTCTCTCTACAAGCTAATGTCACTGTAATATTAGGGTCCTGACACTGTTAATGTCAGGGCCCAGGTCCAGGGGATGAAACATGATCATCCATCAGTACCTAGTAATTTGGTATGCCTTGTTTGAGATACCTATGGTCTGAAGTGCCAGAGGAATTAGCACTTTATAGCTGTTGGGAGCATGAATCCCACTCACAGGAAACTGCACTGCTTTTTACAGCATTTTACAAACAAATATCGGTATGTATCATGGTGCTCAACAGAAAAGGTGGCACACAGATTAAACCTATAAGAAAATAACTTGCTAGACAATTCATAAAGGAATAGATACTACACCTGCACCACAGCCTTAGCTGATGAAACTTTAAAAATCACCCATTTTCTTCCTTCTACATCCACTCCAGGGCCAGTACATATTTTTCACTATATGTTGCAGAATATATAGGTACAATGTGGCTCACATATTGCCTCATCCCTTTCACAGGACAAATGTGTAATTCTGCAAGCTTAGACATCCAATTGATAACAAAAGCTTGAGTTAATGTCACTAGAACTATCATACAAATGTCCATAGGTCTTAATTGCATTTGTAGAGGTGCTCTGAATTTTGCAAGTTGTAAATGCTGAGTCTTTGGCTTTCCAGCATAAGGTATCTTACACACCAAAAACTTTGATGTTTGATTTCCAAGATATTTTCCTTAAATAAAATAAAATAA
>NW_005063588.1:0-907 GCF_000277835.1 Geospiza fortis | reverse complement strand
CATAGATAAGGAAAAAGTTTGAGCCATCATTGCTGCTTATGCTCATTTGTCTGCTGTTCATGTTTATCTAAGGAAAAAGACACTGTTCATGATGATTCACATGGCCTGCAGATTTGTAGTGTGTATATGTGTGTGATTGTGTGTTTGCTTACTGAAAGCACATTCAGGTTCAGTACTGGCTGGATCTGTAAACAGGAATGAGAAGAACCCTCCTGGTCAGGGAATCCACTGGATTCAGCTTCCATTAATAATAACTGCTGTGAGATGTTCAGTGACTATTCAGCATCTCACGAGACCATGGCTCCAGTCACATCCTTCCTTTGCTACAGATGGGATTAGTTGCTCCCAGAGATTCCTACCATGATAATTGACCAAAACAAACAAAGCATTTGGGACTATGTTAAATTCTTTGCTTTTCAGATGGTGGATAGCTCATAGATGTCCCAGGCAGTAATTGGAGCTTCACAGCGTAAAAAAAATTAGAGACACACAATAAAAGACTCTCAATCCCTCAACAACAACAACAAAGAGAAATAATATGGAAACACGACATAGTAAAAAAGTAATGTCAAAGAGCATGCCAAGCATCACTCCAACACTCTGTATTTTTTTATGTTTATTTCTTTTAGGTCCATTTTGTGAGGAACCTGATGATCCTTGTGCCTCTCAGCCATGCCTGAATGGAGGTATATGCCAGAATAACCAGTCTGGATATGTTTGCAATTGCCCTTCTGGTTTTCTTGGTCACAACTGTGAAATTGACATCAATGAATGTTCTTCAAGGCCATGTCAGAACAGAGGTACATGTATCGATTTGCCAAATGTAAGTATAAGTGTTAGAGATTCCTATTTGAACAGAGAATCATAGAATTACAGCATTGCATCATAGAATGATTTGGGCTGGAAG